>NC_086444.1:545311678-545424490 GCF_028390025.1 Pseudophryne corroboree | reverse complement strand
GGCCTTAAAATTTTAAAACCCCCCTCTTTTGGTACATCTGAACCAGAGTTCATTAGTGAATGGGAAACCATATTAAATTCATGTTCTGTGGCTCTGATGGATTTAATAATCAGGGAAAGGAAAAGGAACATGAATAAATTAAATGAAGAGATTAATACGATGCAAACCTTGGTACATCCCTATAAAGAGTCAGAAGATTTTCAGACTCGAGAGAAGGTCTTATTACAAAAAATGAATAAAAACACTAAGGAACTTAAAGATAGAAAGTTGAAAAAACTAAAAAGAGATACTAATGCAAGATCAACGAAAGAAGCAGAGAAAGTAGAAACTGTAGTAGAACAAGAGGAAAGTGATGAGTTGCCATTAGCCATAAATAAAAAAAGAAAAATAAGACCTCCCCATCAGGGCCCAAATATGAATATGGAAAGTGCCCAACCCTCTCCAAATGGGAATTTTGTCCAGTGGAGGAGAAGGGACAGAACAATGGGATATAAGAGGAAAGATTCTGAAAATAGGTACCCTAGAAATAGAGACCAGGAAAGGACAGAGGACAATCCCAATGTTACAATGGGCCAGTCAAAGAGATGGTACAACACAAGGAATAATAAGAGAACAGTAAGGTTTGAAAATAGATCTCCAGGAATGAATACTGCAAATAGGTTTAAGCCCATTCGAGACCCTGAACAGGATGTTCCTTCTCCATCTTTTTTAGAGTGGGGTCAAAGGACTCAGAGGAATCGATGGTAGGGTTACTGCCATCTAAAAAGCCCATTAAACCCACTAAAAGGGGTAAAAGAGCAGGAAAAAGCCGTAAGTTTAAGAAAACCCCAAAGTGCAATGAACAGAGTCGGACTGAAGGAAACTCTGGAGAAGAGGATCCGTTGGAGGGGAAGATTTTTAACCTCTCTGACAGACCACTCGATGTACATGAAATAGGGGTTTTACAAAAGGGATTGAAATTTGCGCCCTCAAATAAACCCAATTCTTTTGATATCTTCCTTGACGTACAAAAATTTGTGCGTAAATTAACCATCAAACGGTTCTTTGAAATAAAAGAGGAAAAAAACAAGGAACCTATTCAAGAGGAAGTAGTCACGGAAATTTCCTCCTTTAGACCCCCTTCCACGTTCTATCCAATCCAGGCCAGAGGAAATTGCCTTGAGGTCTTTAATAAAGTGGTCTGTGATGGAATTGAAAAAGTTGTTGAAAAAAGTGCCAAAAGTAAGAATATAAGGCCTAATTTAACTAAAAAGGAATTTGAGGCGATTCAAAACCTGAAAAACGATAAGGACCTCATTATCAAGCCAGCAGACAAGGGTGGGGGGGTGGTCCTGATGAAAAGGGAGGCATACATGCAGGAGATTTATAGACAACTAAATGATGGTAAAACCTACTTAAAACTCAAATCTGATCCCACAAGTAGAATATCAAAAGCACTGGTGGATTTGAGTACCAAGGCGTTAGGAGATAATGTTATTACCAAAAAAGAATTTGAGTTTCTAAACATAACTACACCTTCTATCCCCACACTGTATGTCCTCCCTAAGATACATAAGGACCCCCTCCACCCACCTGGACGACCTATTGTATCAGGGTGTAACAGTCTTACTAGTAATCTGTCTGCTATGGTGGATTATCATTTACAACCCCTGGTGCAAAAAACAAAAGCATATTTGAAGGACACAGGTGACACCTTGAAAAGGATTGGTTCATATAATTGGGAGGAGGGGGACATTTTATGTACAGCTGACGTATGTACTCTGTACACTATTATAGACCTTGAGAAAGGACTTTTAGCAGTTTCTTATTTTTTAGAGTTGAGTTCTCTCAGTGGAAAAATAAAAAACTTTATTTTGGATAGCATCAAGTTTATCCTATTAAACAATTATTTTTATTTTGATGGGACTTTCTACTTGCAGCGGGTCGGCACTGCCATGGGCACTAGGTTCGCCCCCAGTTACGCAAACTTGTTTATGGCGTACTGGGAGGACCATCGGATTTGGCGTGGCGATGGACTGGTGGCGGGCCTAGTGTCCTGGCAGCGCTATATAGACGACGTCCTGTTCGTCTGGCGAGGGGATGATGATTCTTTAAATGCCTTCTGTGAAGATCTAAATCTAAATGACATGTCTATCCAACTGGTTTTTACAAGTGATAGGAAAGAAGTGTCTTTTCTGGATCTGTGCATCTATGTCTCCAATGGGAGAGTCCATACCAGGACATATAGGAAGATGACAGATTCAAATAGTTTCATAGATCGTACGAGCCAGCACCATGCAAATTGGCTGGATGGTATTCCATTCAGCCAATTTGCAAGGATAAAAAGGAATTGCACTGATGTACAAGAGTGTGAACAACAGCTTGATGAAGTAGCAAGTAGATTTTTGAAAAAAGGCTACTCTTCAAACGCATTAGCTCAAGCTAGAAGTAAGATTTCTAAAGTAGAGAGAGAAACCTTACTAAAAACCAAAATAAATGTGAGTCCCAAAGATGAGAAATATAAGTGGGCTTTTATTAGCCAATATAACCAGTCTTTCAAGGGTATAGAACGGGTCTTTCGTGAGAACTGGAACATACTCAAACAGGATCCAGTCTTAGGCTCCTTACTACCAGAAGGCCCCTCTTTTGTGTATAGAAGAGCCCCCTCTCTAAAGAACCAGCTAGTAAGGAGTAGTCTAGAAACAGATCTAAGACAAAGCATAAGGACCAAGGGCTTTCACCGCTGTGGTGACTGCCTTATGTGTAAGACCGTAAAATCACCAACGAGAAAAACCACAGAATTTATGGTAAATGGGAAATCCTTTCCTATCAGGGAATTCATCACATGCCACACTAAAAATGTGGTATACATCCTAGAGTGTACGTGTGGTCTATCTTATGTTGGAAGGACAGGGAGATGTGTGAAGGTGAGGTGGGCTGAACATGTCTACAACATACGAAAGGGTCTAGAAACCCACACTGTTTCAGCCCACTTCAAAAAAGTTCATGAGTCAAAGGAATGTTTTTTAAAGTCTTTCTGTGGCATCCAGACAGTTATACCTAAATGGAGGACAAGAGACCTAGAGAGGAGACTGGCGAGGGCGGAGATGCAGTGGATTCACCGTTTGGGCACCCTGGTACCCAGGGGTCTAAACGGTGACTTCGAATTAAAATGTTTTTTGGAATAATTTCCCTCCTCCTCTGCCATTTTTCTCTCCCCAATATGTTGTTATATACTCTTCCTCTTCCTTAAAGATACACTTTTTTAATTTATTTTAAATTGGCTGTATTGTTAATGTTTTAAGTTATCTGGTAAATACATTTTTTTTCTCTTTTTCTCCTTCATGACTTTGCTCCAAATGGGGCTTGTGGTATTTACTGGACATTTTGGACTGTTCACTAAAGGATTGTAACAGAGAGACTGTTTCTAAGTCCGGAAGTCCGTGAACCGCATAAAGATGTGGAGTGGAACGCAGCTGCGGTGGGAAATGCCGCGTGGAACGCATGTGAACCGCAAACGTAGTTTCCGTTTCTGGTCAGGTGACCAAAACGGAAATGAAGAAACTGGAAACTGTCGGTTAGCGGTAATCATCTCCAGCTGTGTATAGGGAATAAATATGGTATGGCAACAAGCGAATGCATGCTCCTGATGAAGGACTGTGTGTCCGATACGCGTTGAGCTTTGTCTTGTGCCTTACAACCCGTGGACTTGTTTACCATCTACTCTGAAGGATTCTTCCTGTCTTTTCGTGGAAGCTGTGGATCCGGAACCGGGCTTCCATACACACCGTGTCCAGCTGGTGTTACAGGAGTTCCTGGAGGAGGGAGGATGTCATCTTGGTGATATGTCCATAGGAGTTGATTTTATGTGCCTGTTTTTATCTTTGATTTTGTAAGTGCGGTCTGTGGAATAAAACCACTTTTGTTTTTAAGGACTGCTACACTATGTACCTTTCTTTTAAGTGATCTAGGATGCGTGGTGAGAAGTAGACACATCCTGACCCATTACGTTCTTGTCTGAGGTTCTGGAGTTGTTCCTTAGTAGGTCTGTGATCAAGAGAGAGGAGAGATTGCTGCCATTGACACAGACCTAAGCGAAGGGAGGGTGAAGAATCCCTCCATTTCTTCCAGGGTGAATCAGTTTTCCTTAATACTTGCTTCACTCCTGGTGTTGAAATTTCCCCATTGGTGGTTGGAGAGCGCTACTGTGAATGCACTTTTTTCTGTATCTTGTATTCATTCTTTGTGTGTAGTGGATTCACACATATGTGTATTGTGTAGCTGCACTTCAGTCTAGTGCGCACGGAATCTAAAATCTTTTGTTTTCTGTTTGAGACACAGAGGTAGCCACAGCCGTGAACTACCGTACTGTGTCTGCTGCGACTGGATGATAAATGATATAAAAAATATATATATATCACTACTGCAGCCGGACAGGTATATATTATATATTATATAATGACGGACCTGCTGGACACTGTCTGTCAGCAGAATGAGTTTTATTTTTATAGAATAAAAAAAAAAAAACACACAAGTGAAGTCACACGACGAGTGTTTAACTTTTTCAGGCAATCACAATATAAGTATACTACTAACTATACTGGTGGTCAGTGTGGTCAGGTCACTGGTCAGTCACACTGGCAGTGGCACTCCTGCAGCAAAAGTGTGCACTGTTTAATTTTAATATAATATGTACTCCTGGCTCCTGCTATAACCTATAACTGGCACTGCAGTAGTGCTCCCCAGTCTCCCCCACAATTATAAGCTGTGTGAGCTGAGCAGTCAGACAGATATATAATATATATAGATGATGCAGCACACTGGCCTGAGCCTGAGCAGTGCACACAGATATGGTATGTGACTGACTGAGTCACTGTGTGTATCGCTTTTTTCAGGCAGAGAACGGATATATTAAATAAACTGCACTGTGTGTCTGGTGGTCACTCACTATATAATATATTATGTACTCCTGGCTCCTGCTATAACCTATAACTGGCACTGCAGTAGTGCTCCCCAGTCTCCCCCACAATTATAAGCTGTGTGAGCTGAGCAGTCAGACAGATATATAATATATATAGATGATGCAGCACACTGGCCTGAGCCTGAGCAGTGCACACAGATATGGTATGTGACTGACTGAGTCACTGTGTGTATCGCTTTTTTCAGGCAGAGAACGGATATATTAAATAAACTGCACTGTGTGTCTGGTGGTCACTCACTATATAATATATTATGTACTCCTGGCTCCTGCTATAACCTATAACTGGCACTGCAGTAGTGCTCCCCAGTCTCCCCCACAATTATAAGCTGTGTGAGCTGAGCAGTCAGACAGATAGATATAATATTATATATAGATAATAGATGATGCAGCACACTGGCCTGAGCCTGAGCAGTGCACACAGATATGGTATGTGACTGACTGAGTCACTGTGTGTATCGCTTTTTTCAGGCAGAGAACGGATATATTAAATAAACTGCACTGTGTGTCTGGTGGTCACTCACTATATAATATATTATGTACTCCTGGCTCCTGCTATAACCTATAACTGGCACTGCAGTAGTGCTCCCCAGTCTCCCCCACAATTATAAGCTGTGTGAGCTGAGCAGTCAGACAGATATATATAATATTATATATAGATAATAGATGATGCAGCACACTGGCCTGAGCCTGAGCAGTGCACACAGATATGGTATGTGACTGAGTCACTGTGTGCTGTGTATCGCTTTTTTCAGGCAAAGAACGGATTATAAAGTAAACTGCACTGTCCTCACTAGTAAACTCTCTCCACTCAGTCTCTACACTTCTACAGTAACAGTACTCCTCCTAGTCAGCTCCAGTAAATCTCTCTCAGTCTCTTATAATCTAAATGGAGAGGACGCCAGCCACGTCCTCTCCCTATCAATCTCAATGCACGTGTGAAAATGGCGGCGACGCGCGGCTCCTTATATAGAATCCGAGTCTCGCGATAGAATCCGAGCCTCGCGAGAATCCGACAGCGTCATGATGACGTTCGGGCGCGCTCGGGTTAACCGAGCAAGGCGGGAAGATCCGAGTCGCTCGGACCCGTGAAAAAAAACATGAAGTTCTGGCGGGTTCGGATTCAGAGAAACCGAACCCGCTCATCTCTAGTACAAAGTTTAAAAACTGCTTATGTCAAGTTAACATATTGTTGAGGCATGCTCTTTAAACAGGGCTCAAATGACTTTTTGGAATGTTTAGAATATATAACACCTGTTTTTAACTATCAGAGGGAATAAAATTACTTTTTAAAAAAGTAAATCTAATAGAAGATTAGATGTTGGAACAGTTCTGAGGCTTCAACAATACAATAAACTCTACTGTTCTTAATAGTAGCCTCACCCGTGATCCTAATAGTCATATCGTGTTATTTACAGAAGCATCACCATGTTTACTAGTAGACAGGGGCGTAGCCAGAACATTGTGGGCCCTATAGCAACATTTGAAGGGGCCCCGTCCCAATTCTTCCAGAGACACACCTCTCTGCAGCAGTTGTTAGTTTTATGCCCCATAATAGTGCCCTTATTCACACTATGTCACATTATGCAACACAGTACCCCCAAATCACATCGACATACAAGCCCCAGTTCATATTATGCCACATTACAGTGCAAGCAATTATATCAAACTATAGTGCCTTGACTTCATATTGTGCCACACTGTAGTGCTCTAGTTCATATTATATAACATTATAATGGCCTCCAGTTCATTGTATACCACATTATAATAAGTTGGTCCTGGGGCATAACAAGATACAGTATATAGCAGGCCCCAATGATGAAAAATGTAAGTTTGACTGGGAAGGTGGGCCCCTCTCAGCTGTGGGCCCCATAGCAGCTGCACTTCCTGCACCTATGGTAGCTACGCCCTTGCTAGTAGATGTGATTTAAAAGAAGGCAAATGCCTACAATGCTGATTATCCATTATTATGTTTAGAAGAAATGCTTACATTGTCAATATCTTTGCTTTCTATCATGTTCCCACCATTGTTCATGACATTAGTTTTGTGATGTTATTATATTACTTTTTTAGACAGATAAAGCTTCATGTCCACCTTAAGCCCTCCAGCTCTGTGATGATGAAAACCTCCAATTATCCTTGACCACTCAGCAGTTGATGCTTGGAGCTGAGTGTTAATGCATTCAGTGTCTAAACTCTGACTACTCTACACTGGCAGGAAATGGAAACATGATAAAAAAAAAAGCCCCCACATATTATACAACCAGGCTACTAGACAAAGGAGAGAGAGACTATGCATTAAGGAGGTCCGGTGTTACATAATTAGTTTCATTTAGATACGCCTTAACCCTTGACAGGAGAAAACTATTTAGCGATAGCATCCTAGCTTCCGTGCAGCCTTTATATTTTATTTGTTGTGTTGCAAAATAATTGATTTTCACTCTTGACTGCTTTGTAGAAAACTCACTTTTTATCGGTATGTCTGAGCCTTCATTTGAAGCTGCCTCTAGCATCCTGAAAACAGATAATATGTTCTCTGCATTTAAATCTGCTGAATGTAATCCTGGTCCTCCTCTCAGCCTTCCTCCAGCTTCACTATACATTCTCTCACTTGCTAAATAAATACCAATAATTATAGAAGGGTATTACTTACCAGGGACAGAATCTGGCAAGACAAGGTCTCGCTATAGTATCTCACCTGATATTAAGGTTTTCATTTACAGTGCTGTTATTATTATTCAAACATATGCTAACATAGTTAATATATATAATAATATATAGTTAATAATAATCAGTATTCCGTGTACAGTTTGAGTCTCCTATATCCAAATTTCTGAAATACAGAATATACAGAATATCCTGAAATACAGATTATTTTTTTTGCGTGATTGAGCTAGTGACACCATTGCCTCAATGTACACATGCTTTGTTGCAAACGATTATTAGAAATTGTGTATAAATGATCTTCAGGCTATGTGTATAAGGTAGAGGTTTTCAAACTGTGTGCCGCGGTACCCTGGGGTGCCTCGGGACACTTGCAGGGGTGCCCTGGATTGGTGTTCCAGAACCAATTCAAATTATTCATGGTCAATGTAATAGGCAAAACCAGTGGTGATGGCTTCAGTTCCAATTATAAAATATGTGTACTACAAACAGGAGTGAATCCTGTCCCTGACCACATAAATGACCTTAAGGAAGGCATATAAACACAATTTACTTAATTTTATATTTTTTTCTGTTTTCTCTATAAGAAACTTTTGAAGTAGGGGTGCCATAAAAAAGTTTGAGAACCACTGGTATAAGGCACAAGAGAAACTAGGCCACCAAATGAACCGACAATCAGGTTTACCTGTTAAGCAACACCTGCTGCTGTAAGCAAAAGGGAAGGTGCTAATCCCCTAAAAAAAGAACAAACGATAAAATATATAGGTAGGTGCTGGTGATGCACTCAGGAAACCTTAACACACAAAGTAATAAAACTGCAAGATCAAAGTAATAAAAGTGCAAGACCAATAATTACATGAGCAACAGATATAAACAATATCCTAATAAAAACGGGATACGGTCATTAGGTCGACCCAAGTTAGGTCGACACTCATTAGGTCGACCACTAAAGGTCGACATTGCCATTAGAAAAGAATGATAGTTACCACCCCGAATCACAGGCGCTTCTCAATAAGATTTCGAGGATTGCCCAACACCATTGATATAATGGAGAACAAAACTTTTTTAAAAATGACATAAAGCACAGACATAGGCCCTCATTCCGAGTTGATCGCTCGCTAGCTGCTTTTAGCAGCATTGTACACGCTAGGCCGCCGCCCTCTGGGAGTGTATCTTAGCTTAGCAGAAGTGCAAACGAAAGATTAGCAGAATTGCTCGAAAATCTTTTCCTGCAGTTTCTGAGTAGCTCCAGACCTACTCCTAGATTGCGATCACCTCAGTCCGTTTAGTTCCTGGTTTGACGTCACAAACACGCCCTGCGTTCGACCAGCCACTCCCCCGTTTCTCCCGCACTCCTGCGTTTTAGCCTGACACGCCTGCGTTTTTTAGCACACTCCCGGAAATTGGTCAGTTTCCGCCCAGAAACACCCACTTCCTGTCAATCACTCACCGATCAGCAGAGCGACAGAAAAGCGCCGCTCGGACCTGTGTAAAATTGCATAGTTTTGTGTGAAAGTACTTAGCGCGTGCGCCCTGCGGCCCATACGCATGCGCAGAAAAGCCGGGTTTTAGCCTGATCGCTATGCTGCGAAAAACGGCAGCGAGCGATCAACTCGGAATGACCCCCATAGTGTGATACTGTTAAATATATAATCAGAAGGAATAGTTTCAAATTCAGACTCGTACCAAGGATAATGGTCTACAACTCACGTGGACAAATAACGCCTTATGGGAGTGGGCCACCGACGTGGTTTTGGTCCCAATCCTTCTTTACTCCTGATGTATATTTCTCTCCAAACAATCCATTCGCAATGTGCATGCAGATGAAGAAAAGCTCAATAGTGTATTACCAAACGATTTATTTCTACAGACAACATATACAATGAACCATGTTTATGACAAGTGGACTCTCACCGGACTTAGTGGTCTACAGATGGAAGTAGACAAACAAGCAGGTTAATAATGTACAACCAGGCGTCCCCAGGAGTGGTCATCAACAGCCGAGTGAATCCTCCACGTGTCTCCCTGCTACCTTCACCATTGCCATTAGGTCGACATGGCCGTTAGGTCAACATGTACTAGGTCAACTATACATATCCCTGGGACTATGGGGGTCATTCCGAGTTGATCGCTCGCTAACTATTTTTTGCAGCTCTGCGAACAGATAGTCGCTGTCTATGGGGGAGTGTATTTTTGCTTTGCAAGTGTGCGATCGCATGTGCAGCCGAGCACTACAAAAAAGTTTTGTGCAGTTTCTGAGTAGCTCAGAACTTACTCAGCCGCTACAATCACTTCAGCCTGTTCTTGCCCGGAATTGACGTCAGGAACCCTCCCTGCAAACGCTTGGACACGCCTGTGTTTTTCCAACCACTTCCAGGAAACGATCAGTTGACACACACAAACGCCTTCTTCTTGTCAATCTCCTTGCGATCAGCTGTGCGAATGGATTCTTTGTTAAATCTATCGCTAAGCAACAATCCACTTTGTACCCATACGACACGCCTGTGCATTGCGGTGCATACGCATGCGCAGTTCTGACCTGATCACAGCGCAGCGAAAAATCCTAGCATGCGATCAGGTCGGAATGACCCCCTATATTGTGTATATCATTTCAGACTGCTACAATTTGTGGAACAGCTATTGTTACCATTTTGTATCCACTACTGCTCCTTGCTCTGCGAGATTACTTACTAAATCCTTTAGAGGCATATTGATTACTATTTTATTGCAGATTCCCGGGAGTTGTTTTTATTCATAATATTGTTTATCTGTTGCTTAGTGATTGTTGGTCTTAATAAATTTGCACTTTTATTGAGTTTGTGTTTTGTTAAGGTTTGATCACTCGCTATTTATTGTATTGTGTGTATAAACTGTATAAGAAACACACGTTATATAAAATATATTGTTAATTAATGTTATTGACATTATTGTCAATATTGTTATTAATAACACTCTAGGAACAAAAAAGGTCCCAAATTAAGTGATTTTAGCTTTTTTGTAAATGTTTGAAAAAAATCCAATTATAAAACCAAAGCCAGACACAGCGGTTTGGCAAATCCAAATCCAAAGATGGCCGACGAATTAGAAACAAATCCAAAACCAGCAAAAATGGCCCGGCGCACATCCCTAGATATAATGTCCTCTTTTTGCAATTGTGGCCCAAAAACACAGAGGTTAGGGAGCTTATCCCAGATCCTATGTTTTTTTGGATGAAAATTGAAAAAGAATTGTAGGTGCAAAAAAAGACAATTTGCTGGAAAAAAGAATTGGCGAAAAAGTTAAAAAGACATATTTTTTTTTTTGGGGGGGGGGCTATCCCCATTTTTTTAAATATCCCCCTTTGTATTAGACTTGGGTCACATCCCCAAAAGATCTCATTATGGTATGCAAATATTCCAAAATACAGAATTAGATATCCAAAACATCTTTGGTCCCAAGCATTTTGGATAAGGGAGACTCAACCTGTATTATCTTTAACACTGATCTTTAAGGAAAATACAAAAGCTCCTTATTTACAAGACACTATGGGTGTCTTTGTAAATGAAATTGGCAGTTAGTTATTCGTGATAAATTGTAAAATCTCTGCATCTACTATCAAAACCAGAATGCCGCATCCCACTATTGAAGATAAGTCACATATAGGGGGAGTACTGGGGTAAATATAACAGTTTTTATTTGATAACAACTGTATAGCATCATTTACAGCAGGGTAAAATAGGATTTTAAGATATACTCGTACTGTAGGTGGCCAGGTTGAAGTAAGTCCTGGGCTCTTAACAGTACTGTAAATATCCTCATGTATTTACTGACATATTTAACTTTCTATCATTTGATAAACAGTTTGATTCTCATTATAAAAAATAGTTAGCTTTTTTATTATCAGTTTTTATATTATTTAATTCAAGTAGTTAGCATTTTATTCTATACATAGGAGGCATTTTGAAAGTATCTATCTACCTATCTATGTGTCTATCTATCTATCTATCTATCTATCTATCTATCTATCTATCTATCTATCTATCTATCTATCTCTTTCTCTCTCTCTCTCTATATATATATATATATATATTCTGTATATAATGTTTATTCCTTTAATATATATTAGATATACCAGCATTTTAATAGTGCCAAGATATTTAACATATAATTCACTGCCCCAATCATGAGTAATTCTGACAACATAAATACCTTAATTAAAGACTTTCCCATGATACCATGAGAAAAAGTCTCTATTTTATGAACCGCACACATGGCACCGTAGCTGGAGCATTGGAACGCAGCTTGAATGTATAATAATTGAAAAGCCACTTGGTATGTAAGGATTGAGGAGAGGCATGCAGTTCCACACCAGTTCTCCAGTGTAGTACATGCCAGAGTTAAGAATGTCTCCCTATTCCTGATGGTAACTTGGGTAATAATTAACAAATATCTTGCCTGCGAGCTGAGAATGATGAATTAGTGCCAATGCCAGTAATGGTGTAAAAAGGATTAAAACTTTAATTAATTAATACAGTAATTGAATACATGCTGATGATTCAGAGAATCTTGTAGTTTTTAAAGGGCCTAAAAATTATTTTGTTTATTACCACTTGCTTATTTACATAAACCCAATGTACCCACAGCAATATATAGTCACAAAGCAGCTAACTGCTGTTTGCATCAAAGTTGTAAGAACAATAACTTTGAATAAAAACAATACTGAAATTATATTATAAAATACTATAAAAATAATTCTTATACATTCTATATTCAAACATGAAACAGCAGATTGAGATCAAACATGAACATGTAATACTTCAAAAATGATACAGATTGGAGCCAAATCCTGCTAAGTGATGACAGAAAATGTGCATATAGCAGATACTGTATGTCTGCTGTAAACCATTGCAATTAATAAGCTTAAGGCTCTCTGATCCGTCTTGTGCACATTAGCTGTCACGGGCTACTGCACAGGTGAAAAACTTGATCCATGTTATTAAAAACAATCTTAGCCCGACCCTGAACTTCTGGCAGATTCTCTTACTACGCTGCAGTGACATAGTGTTGTTCAGGTGAGCGTCACTGTCCTGTCTGATCTCTAGTGAATGCTAAAGAGCATTGTGATCTATTTGAAGCATGGTCTTGACTCAGTTCTCTTCTCACGCATCCTTAACCCCGTCATCAATGAGTTGTACCTTTAAAATATGCTCTTGTTGACTTCAGAATATTGAAGAGCTTGTAAAGTGTGATGTGTCTTACATGTCAAGAAGCTGCACTCACATCAGAAATAAGGAGAGGAAAGCTAGCACATTTCATTGCAGAACGCACTTACAGTATGTATGATTTAGCATCTCATGTCAATGCTGTTCCAACTGCTAACATATTTACCCTGCGGTACAGAACTACAGTGAGCAGGGATAGAACAAATGAAGCAGGGAGACAGTTGTAAAATCCCAGGTATCCAGACAGAGAATAGTCTAACCCCAAAACAAGAGCACAAATTACTTGCTATTCTGCTAGATGCCTGATATCTCTTCCTTACAAAATGAATGGACACTCCAATCTGTACATCACTGAGAAATGTGGCTGATAGGATTATCTAACAGAGTTTGCAAAATGCATCAGGGAACATGAAAGAGAATTTTCTAAATAAGTGTTGCCCTTTTCCTTTCTTGATAGCGTCAGTAGGAAAAACAACACTGTACTCATAAAATGCACTGGGGATTTTTATGCTGCCTACTTCAGTTCCTTTTGAAGTTTTCTTCTTAAGGAGAATCTTATAAGACAAGCTCAAGACTTCACTTTTTCTTCAGAAAATATCTTAGTTTAGAAAAATAAATATTTTTTTTCTTACCTTACACCCTAAATACATTACACTTTCAGAATATAGACACACATTAGCTGTTCTAATGTGTGGGGAAAAATGGATAATAAAAATTCATATACTTACAGCCTCACCAAACCCCCTACCTCCACCGTCATCCTAATTTCAGTCGTCAGGTACAATATACATTGTGTTAATATTATTTGTGGCAACATATACTTTGAACATACAAGGGGTGTGCAATAAGTTTCTGGAAGTGCAGTGCTTAGGTAGAGTAGACACAATCTGACTGTCTGGTTGTGAACTGTAATCTCTGACTAAAGTTCTTGCAAAATGACAAGGCACAGAACTGAATATAAGTAGCACTGCACACCGAAGAAGTCAGCATGTTCACTTCCTACACAAACACGTTGTGGAGCTCACCAGAGGTCACAGGACAGCCATGAACTTCTGCAAATACAAGAGTGGTCTGTGACAGCAGGAGAGTTTTGACCAACGGCAACCTGCTTTAGCTGGGAAGCACCATTGTGAACCACTATGTTTGAGCGGTTTGCAGAATTTTGGCGTGGGAGACGGTCCCTGGAAGATGAGGAGCGATATGGCCGACTTGTGTCCACCATAACCAAGACAATATTGCTGCAGTGCGGGCCATAGTTGATGTGTACACCAGAGTGACCGAAGCCCAGTTAGAGAAGGAGATAGGCACCTCACTGGGCTCCATCCACCTATAAACCAGGAAAAGCTTGGCCAAAGCAAGATTTCTGTACACTGGATGCCCCTCAGCTGACTCAAGAGCAGAAGTAGACTTGGGAGACTTGGTGCCACAACATATTGGCCAGGTTTGATGGTGGTTCGCTCAAACTCTGTCTGGGAGATCATCAGCGATGATGAATCCTGGATCTACAGTTTTGACCCCAAGACCAAACAACAGTCAGCCCAATGGACCCCATTTGGAGCATGGCCAAGCAGATGGTAGCTGTATTTGTGGTCAAGACTGGTCATGAAGCTACTGTACCACTCGTGCAGCAGTGCACCAACACTTGATCAAAGTTATTCTAGAAGCCAGCTGCAGAGAAAAAATGTAGTTGAAATGATCCCTAATAGAACTTACATTATCTTTGAGTGAAGCTGAATCCTTTGGCTTTTATGCGTAGTCACATATGTGAGAACACACCATCTTCAATATCAAGGGAAGCAAATTAAAACTCAATCAGCATATTTAATAAAGGAACTGACATTTAAATGCAACCATTTTCATCAATGCTCTTAGCAGCTAACATACAGTAATGCTGCAAGAAGAAGTGAAAGAGGTACATAAGCTTGCTAAGCATCCCCAGCACATATACTGTAGGCTGCTCGTGAATACTGTCTGTTGTATCAACTTCATATTTTCAACATTTGCAGGATTTATCTTTAGTATTTTGGCACCTGTTTTGTTACTTATAGTTATTTTATGAATATTCAATAACACACTTTAGACAGCCTTATTACATTTCGGTGAATGAGAAAGCCTTGTTTGCAGTTACTACAACATGTTAATGTGATATAATGTGTCAGCGGTAAGTGAGCAGTGTACGCCAGTGTGTAGATATATGCAGTGTGCAATGTGCAGATTTATGCAGTGTATATAGTATGCAGATATATGATTATTATAATCACGGTATCAAATAAAACCCTACAATTTTGGAAGAGAGGAGCGTCAAAACACAATTGGAAACCAAGCCAGGTAGAAAACCTATAAGATGTTAATGAAACAATGTTATCAAGGTAGATGAAGGACAAAAGTCAAGTAGAAGTAGTAGTTATGCAGTATCTAGGTGAAGAAAGATTATACCATGTAACGTAGAACTGTGCATCATATGATTGCTGGGTATGCAGTTAGCATACCGTCAGTTGGGATCCCAACGGTCACAATGCAGACGCCGGGATCCCGACAGGGGCACCACACCGCCGACGATATACCGGCAAGGTAACTGATTCCCCCTCTATGGGTGCCCACAACATCCATAGAGGGAGAATAGAACTTTTGCTCACCACCGAGCCCACAAGGGGCTCGTTGCGCTCCCCCCACCCCCGCCATCATTCCACCATTCGGAATGCTGATGTAGGCATTATGACATTCTGCATCCCGAGTGGCCGTTAATCATACTGATCCCGATTGCTGCTATGAGAAGGAATTGTAGGAACAGCAATGTGGCAGGCAGCATTTGGTGTTGGCTAACATGAGGGGAGTCTGCACATAGAGTAGAGTACTGCATTAAGTGTTACAATAGTGTAAGAGGGATATGGTAAGGGCCTAGACAATGGTTTTGTTACAATGTGTACATGGAAGTATTTGATGTAGGCATAATTTTAATGAGGAAATGGCAAGCATTTGATAATGACTGGATATGCGGGATGACAGATAAATCAGAAAGGAAATATTACTAAATGAAAGGAAGCATTTGTGTTTAGTATGATTGTCACATTTCTTACACTGTAAAACAATGACTGACTGGAGAACAACTAAATTTCTCTTATTGGCAGATGGAGATCTAGACATTTACAGAGAAAAAGATGATCATGTACATGCGCTTAATGAGAGATGAATGAAATTTCACTCTAATTTAATTTCTTAGTGCAGCTGACTGCTTTACAGAGGTGTCAAGCTCTAGAAATACAATGCTTAACTGGCAACCAATCAGAATTGACGTAACATTTATCAAGTGCACTCTATAAAATTATACATAGCAGCTGATTGATTGCCATGGGCAACTTCTCCACTGGTTCACTTCTCCACTTTTTTCACTGCTTCAAACTTCTACCCCTTATTGTATTTGTAAATGTAAATTTGCAATATTTGTAGCTTAAGAAAAGACCTGCGATTCCACCAGTTTTGAGTTTTGGTGCCATTGTACTGAGTGCTCTGGGGGTGGCACTGTTGCTGCCACATGGCCCCTGCATCTGGTGAGCAGGGTGCCCGTAATAGCAGCATGCAGACGGTATCACTGTTTCATTGCCTCCTGGAGCATCCTTTCACGTGTACACTACAGCCTGAGGATGCTCCGGCCAGTGCTGTTCTTCCCGGCGGCTGATAGCTCCGCCCCCTTGGCATGAAATCATTCTCTCAGGGGGTCATGGCCAGTGCAAGGTGCCATAAAGCCCTGGTATAGTGCTGAACAGGTTTTGAAAACTCTCTTGTCTCTAATGGATAAGGGACAGGTTCAGCATGAGTTAGGAAAGGAAATATATACTTGGTAGAGAATATTGAAATTTTAAACTTCATAACTTTTCATATTTTATCTTGAAATCTGGAAGGACATGCCAGGAAACTTTGGCTGCAAGTGGTCCCAATCCTGCTCTCATCATACAACAGATGAATGGGCAAATGGTGTCCCAGTTCCATTCATAGAATTGAGATTTGACAATATACAAATTTACAAATAGCTCAAAATAGTGAAGCAAAAAATGCCCCACCAGAACGTCATACCTCTGCAAATTGTCTACTTCCATTGCCAAACTCAATTTGTGTGAAACTTCCCCTAATTACCTTTTTCTGAAAAATTTGGTTATGATTGGCATCTGAATAAAGATAATAATAATAATAATAATAATAATTTTATTTATATAGCGCTCTTTCTCCAATAGGACTCAAGGCGCTTAACAGATACACAGCATAATATAGTACAGAAAAATAATGAAGTACATTTTTCATAAAATACAGAAGCATGAAGATACTAAAAGAGATACTATGGAAATGCTTGAGTAAACAGGAAAGTCTTGAGTCTACTTTTGAAGGATTCTATAGTTGGGGCCTCTCGCACTGTGCTGGGAAGTGAGTTCCATAGAGTCGGAGCCGCATGACTAAAAGCTCGACCCCCAGATGAATTACGGTAGATTCTAGGTACTGCTAAAAGTCCTTCATCTACAGATCGCAGTAATCGAGTGGGGCAGTATGGGATCAGAAGCTGTTTCAGGTACCTTGGGCCTTGGTCATGTAATGCTTTGAAACTCAGTAAGCCAATCTTGAAGAGGATTCGCCATCTTACAGGCAGCCAGTGAAGGGAGTAGAGGATGGGTGTTATGTGGCTGGAACGGGGCTGGTTGGTTAACAGCCTGGCAGCTGTGTTTTGCACTAGCTGTAAGCGTTGCAATTCTTTTGCTGGTAGACCAAGGTAGAGGGCATTACAGTAGTCTAATCGAGATGATACAAATGCATGTATGACTTTTGGCATATCATCTGAGGGAATTAAGTGCTTGATTCTGGCTATGTTCCTCAGGTGAAAGAATGAGGATTTGATTGTGGCTGATATCTGATGTTTAAGTGTCAAGCCATCATCCAGGACAACGCCAAGATTCCGCACATGATCACTGGTCTGTAATTCTGAATCCCCGAGTGTAAGTCCAGTTGGTTGGCTATGCTGCAGTCTTGTCCTTTGATGTTGCGGTCGTATTATAAGGACCTCTGTTTTATCCGGGTTCAGTCGCAGCCAACTGGCGCTCATCCACTCCTGTAGTTCAGCTAGACAGCCATTCAGGGTTGCTACTGGGTTATCAGTGCCCGGAGCAAAGGACAAGTACAGTTGTGTATCATCTGCATAGCAGTGGTAGACCAGGCCATGGCGCCTGATTATTTTGCCCAATGGGAGCATGTATACTGCAAAAAGCATGGGGGATAGTATAGAACCTTGTGGGACACCACATGGCAATGGCACTGGTGGTGATGAGTATAATCCAGATGATACTCTCTGTGACCTGCCTGTGAGAAATGATTTGAACCAGTTTAGGACTGTGCCATCCAGACCACAGAAGTGTATCAGTCGCTCAATCAGAAGCCCGTGGTCCACGGTATCAAATGCTGCCGAGAGATCCAGAAGGATTAATATTGAACAGTCACCTCTGTCTTTTGCCATCAGAAGATCATTTAACACACACACCAGGGCTGTTTCAGTGCTATGTCTTCTCCTGAATCCTGATTGAAATGGATCATAAATATCATGGGTTGTCAGGCGAGTTTCCAGTTGATTTGCAACCACTTTCTCAATAACCTTTCCTAGGAAAGGAAGGTTTGATACCGGTCTGTAGTTGGACATGCAGTCGGGATCTAAATTAGGTTTTTTAAGAAGTGGTCTAACAATTGCTTCCTTTAGGGGTCCAGGAAAAATGCCTGTCTGCAAAGAGCATTGAACAATTTTTGCAAAGACAGGACCGATTATATCCGTACAACCTATTAGAAGCTTGGTTGAGGCTGGGTCCAGACCACAGGTGGTGGGACGCAAAATCCGAGCAATTTCAGCAGTGTCCTTTACATCCACTGGGTCAAAGCTGGTCCATGAAGGCAGGTAGCTTATATTGGCAGGCTTTGTAGTTTGGCTCTCCTTTGATGGCACTGTGGATATTCCAGCCCGGATGGTGGATATTTTATCTGCAAAGAAGTTTGCAAACTCGTTGCATCTTGCTTGGGAAAGGGTCTCATCAGTCTGCAGGCATGCTGGCTTGCACAGCATCTCCACTGTGCGGAAAAGTTGAGCTGGCCTATTGTTTGCTGCTGTGATCTCATTTGACAGGAACTGTGATTTCTTGCGAGTGATTGTCGATTGATATTCTTCGTTATGCTTTATTAGTTTTATTTTGTCATCCACTAGGTTAGTCTTCCTCCATCGTCTTTCCAGTCTACGCCCCCTTTTCTTGAGCTCACTAACACTGTTGTCGTACCATGGAGCTTGACGATGTGGTTTACGAGGTCTTATACGCACAGGGGCGATAATATCAATTGCAGCCTTAACATCCCTATTATAATAACGGACTAGGGAACAGGGATCTTCACAGGCACCCAGTATAGCAGAGAGATCCATATTTGCTGCAAGAGCCTGGGGAGTCATACCCCTCCTTGGACGGTATCTGGTCAACTCCACGGGCAGAGATCTTATTTGAGGGGTTGCAACTGAGAACCAGAGGGAGTAGTGGTCTGACCAGATGACTGGGTTTATTTTTAGGTCAGTGACTTCTAATCCAATCTGAAAGACAAGATCAAGAGTGTGACCACTTTTATGTGTGGCAGAGGGAATTATCTGTGTGAAGCCCAGACCATTCATTGTGCACAGGAGGTCTTGGCCAAGGCGTGAGAGCTCATCATCCACCCATGCATTGAAATCCCCGAGGATGAGCCATCTTTGATGTTCCAGAACCAGGCCAGCAACAGTGTCTGCAATTTCTTGTAGAAATATCTTTCCATCTCCAGGTGGCCGGTAGATGAGAAGTACTCTGAAACCTAATCCTGTCGAACTCTGGGCAGCAATGCACTCAAATGAGCGAGTAGTTTCAATAGGGTGGACCCTAAGTTTAAGTTCATTTTTGAAGCAGATAGCCACCCCGCCACCCCTGCGGTCCAGTCTTGGGTTGTGGATGACAGAGTAGTTTGTTGGTACCGCAGCCTCTAATATAGGTGCTGCATTTTCATCTAGCCAGGTCTCTGTAATACAGGCTAGATCTGCAGATTCAATAAGGTCAGCAATTGTTGCAGTCTTGTTTCTTATAGATCTGGCATTACAAAGGACTGACCTGATTGGGCATACCAGAGGGCCTTCCGTTTTCTTTATGTTAATTGCAGGAGCTCTGGGTATGGGGGTCACAAAGCGAGAGTTGACAGTTCTGTCCTTCCAAACATAGGGCCGTCTTTTGGGTATTACTTCTATTTGATTGTTCTTTGTGTATGGGGGTGAGCAGGTGGGCAAAGGACGTAGATGGTTACCGGGGGAAATAAGTTTCCTGCCTGCTCGCTTCCCACGAATGCGCCTGTTTTTTCTTTTTAAAATGCCAAGGGATTGGAGAATAGAAGCCTGTGATGGTGTGATAGGAACTGCAGAACGTGGTGGGCGGAGTGAAAGAATGAAGCTGGAGCAATATGTATACATTTGGTCATCAATGACAGATTACTATGAGTTTGAGCTGCATATGATGATGAGAGAGGGAGAGAAAGCAGTGTTTTTTTGTTTTTGTTTTTTTTTCTTCCTTTTTGTGTTTTGTTTTCCCCCAATCGGTATTTGGTCCAAAATTCTAATGGGTTTATGAACAAAGTTATTGCTATAACCTTGTCACGATCCGGGTATCTGGACGCCATTACTTACCCTTCAGATGCCTCCTAAGGCGGGCTCAGCGTTCCAGGACCAGATTCCGCTGTTCCTGAGTTTCCACATGCAGAGTGTCAGAGTGGTGTTTTCATCAGCCGCGGCCTCCGCTGTGCCCGCGTGGTTAAATGTGCATCTATCAGCCTGGCGTCTCCTGTCTCCGGTGGCCGGCGCCGCCATTACTGTTTCCCAGACCACATGGATTACAAACCAAACTTCCCTCTAAGTGTCTGCATGGGCGCAGCCATCTTGGATTCTGTCATCTGATCATTTCCACCAATCTGCTGTTTGTATTGTTGATTTGCATAATTGCCTAGCCAACCCCTTCCTTGCTGCAGGTATAAGTAAGCTGTGCCTGAGCAAGGAAGACGTCAGTGCTTTGGTTGTCAAACCTAGTTCCTGTTTGTCTCTCTTCTATGATTGTCTTCCAGGTTCCAGCTCCTGTCTCAAGACTTCCACCATAGAGACCCGCACCAGCATTCCACCTGCGGTGTAGCCTGACTCTCCAATCCATTGTGGATTCATCTGTTTCCAGCTACAACACTACCTGCTTCCAGCCTCAGCTTCCAGCAGAATACAGCTTCCCTTAAAGGGCCGGTGTCCTTTCTACACTTTACCACTCTCCACCGGAATTATTATTTCTCCGCTCTCAAGTTCTACATTTCAGTTCACATTTCATCGCTCCCAAAGTTCATTTATTATTTAACTGGTTCCAGCCAGTATCCACTCCGTGCTAACAACAGTCTGGTTCCAGCCAGTATCCACAGCAGCTGTTTTACCTTCAGCAACCCAGCTCTTCCTGGAACACCAGCTGGTACAATCCTGGGTTATCTCCATTGCTACAGCCGGGCCTGGTAAGGACTTTCCATCTAGAAGATCATAAGAACTATCTCACACTACCAGTGCCCTGTGGCTCCTGCCATGCTGTAGTACTCAGGAACTGTATTTATTCTTTGCTGACTTTTACGTTTTCCTTTATTGCTGCTGTGATGCGGAGTTGTCATAATAAACATCATTGACTTTTATCTAAGTTGTCGTGGTCACGCCTTCGGGCAGTTATTATTCATGTTACTTACATGTCCAGGGGTCTGATACAACCACCCAGGTTCCGGTACATCTCAGCCCCTACAACTGAGGCTGCCTCCCGTCAGCTCAGGCCCTCAGTTGTGACAGTAAGCACTGACCTAATGAATCCAGCCGGAGACCAGGATCAAGCGGCCAGGCCGATGCAAGAACTGGCAGCCCGACTAGAACATCAGGAGGCTGCACAGGGCCACATCATCCGCTGTCTCCAGGATCTCTCTACTCGGCTGGATGGGATTCAGACCACTCTCCGTGGATCAGGCGCGTCTGGTGCGTCAACCACAGTGACTCCAGCTATAACCCCACCCACCTTACCCATTCCTGCTCCACGTCTTCATCTTCCAACGCCAGCAAAATTTGACGGATCTCCAAGATTCTGCAGGGGATTTCTCAACCAGTGTGAGATTCAGTTTGAGCTACAACCTGGCAATTTCCCCAGTGACCGTACAAAAATTGCCTACATTATTTCTCTTCTCAGTGGCTCAGCCCTCGATTGGGCATCACCGTTATGGGAGAGGTCCGACACCCTGCTATCTTCTTACACTGCATTCGTGTCAACATTCAGGCGCATCTTCGACGAGCCAGGCCGGGTAACTTCAGCTTCGTCTGAGATTCTCCGTTTACGCCAGGGATCACGTACTGTAGGACAATATCTTATACAGTTCCAGATCCTGGCATCCGAACTGGCATGGAACGACGAGGCCCTGTATGCTGCATTCTGGCATGGTTTATCCGAGCGTATTAAAGATGAGTTAGCTACCAAAGACTTACCCTCCAAGTTAGATGAGTTAATCTCACTTTGTACGAAAGTTGACTTACGTTTCAGAGAGAGAGCAACTGAGCGTGGAAGATCATCTGCTCCAAAATCTTCTGCTCCTCCTCCTCGCCAACTGTCACCAACTAAAGATGAACCCATGCAAATTGGCCGTTCCCGTTTAACTCCTGCTGAGCGCCGAAGACGTCTCTCCGAGTTTCTCTGTTTGTACTGTGCAGCTCCGTCTCACACCATTAATGCCTGTCCCAAACGTCCGGGAAACTCCAAATCCTAGCTCGCCAAGGAGAGGGCCGGCTAGGAGTAATGATCTCCTCTCCATCTCCTCAAGATTGTAACCTCCCAGTCTCGCTTCAAGTTGCTCAACGTTATCAGAACGTCATTGCCCTCCTGGATTCCGGAGCAGCTGGGAACTTTATTACCGAAGCCTATGTTAAACGGTGGTCCCTACCCACCGAGAGACTTCCTTCGTCCTTTTCCTTAACTGCTGTGGATGGCAGTAAAATTTTTGATACAGTTATTTCTCTAAGGACTCTACCAGTTCGTCTGAGAGTGGGAGTTCTTCATTCCGAACTTATTTCACTTTTAGTGATTCCAAGAGCCACACATCCTGTGGTCCTGGGCCTTCCATGGCTCCGTCTTCACAATCCTACAATTGATTGGACGACTACGCAAATCCTGGCATGGGGTTCCTCCTGTACTAAGACATGTTTGTTTAAAGTGTTGCCTGTCTGTTCCTCTTCCCCCAGGTCGTCTGATGTTCCACCTCCTCCATATCAAGATTTCACGGATGTGTTCAGTAAAGCTTCTGCTGATATCCTTCCCCCTCATAGAGAATGGGACTGCCCGATTGATCTCGTTCCAGGGAAGGTTCCACCTCGAGGCCGAACTTATCCGTTGTCTCTCCCCGAGACGCATTCTATGGAGGAATACATAAAAGAGAACCTAGCAAAGGGGTTCATTCGACCTTCTTCTTCTCCAGCCGGCGCAGGCTTCTTTTTTGTAAAGAAGAAAGATGGTGGTCTGCGGCCGTGCATCGACTACAGAGGTTTGAACGACATTACCATCAAGAACCGCTATCCTTTACCCCTGATTACTGAGCTCTTTGACAGAGTTAGCGGAGCTACCATCTTTACAAAGCTGGACCTGAGAGGTGCATACAATCTCATCCGGATCCGTGAGGGTGACGAGTGGAAGACCGCATTTAACACCCGTGACGGACATTATGAGTACCTCGTCATGCCCTTCGGATTGAGCAATGCTCCAGCTGTCTTCCAGCATTTCGTCAATGAGATCTTCAGAGACATTCTATACCGTCATGTCGTGGTCTATCTAGATGATATCCTCATTTTTGCCAACAATTTAGAGGAACATCGTTTCTGGGTAAAGGAGGTTCTGTCCCGTCTCCGTGTCAATCATCTCTACTGCAAATTAGAGAAATGCGTCTTTGAAGTCAAGTCCATTCCGTTTCTAGGGTACATTGTGTCCGGTTCCGGACTAGAGATGGATCCTGAGAAACTACAAGCAATCCAGAATTGGCCAGTACCCTTAACCCTCAAAGGGGTCCAGAGGTTCTTAGGGTTCGCCAATTATTACCGAAAGTTTATACGAGACTTTTCCACCATTGTGGCGCCTATTACTGCTTTCACCAAGAAGGGTGCTAACCCGTCCAAGTGGTCTGAAGAAGCCATGCAAGCTTTTCATCTTTTAAAACAGAGGTTCATCTCTGCACCTGTCCTGAAACAGCCTGACGTCGACTCTCCTTTCATCTTAGAGGTGGATGCCTCCTCCGTTGGAGTAGGAGCGGTGTTATCTCAGAGGGCTAAAGATGGTCATTTACATCCTTGCAGTTTCTTCTCACGGAAGTTCTCCCCAGCGGAGCGCAACTATGCCATTGGCGACCAGGAGTTGCTAGCCATCAAGCTCGCTCTAGAGGAGTGGAGATATCTGTTGGAGGGAGCTTCTCATTCAATCACCATCCTTACAGACCACAAGAACCTTCTATATCTAAAAGGCGCACAATGTCTCAACCCTCGTCAGGCCAGATGGGCACTTTTCTTTTCCAGGTTCGACTTTAAACTCCAGTTCTGTCCGGGCTCTCAGAATCGCAAGGCCGATGCCCTTTCCCGCTCATGGGAGCAAGAAAATGAGTCAGAGTCTTCAGACAAGCATCCTATTATAAATCCGTTGGCATTCTCCACGGTAGGGATGGACTCTACGCCCCCATCAGGGAAAAGTTTTGTGAAGCCGACACTAAGGAAGAAGCTCATGCATTGGGCCCATGCTTCCCGTTTTGCCGGACATACAGGTATCCAAAAAACCCTGGAGTTTATCTCTAGGTCCTATTGGTGGCCAACTCTGAAAAAGGACGTTTTGGAGTTTATTGCATCTTGCCCAAAGTGTGCTCAACATAAAGTATCCCGCCAGTCGCCTGCGGGGCAACTGGTTCCACTATCTGTTCCCCGTCGACCATGGACCCATTTGTCGATGGATTTTATTACAGATTTGCCCATGTGCAACAAGTTCAATACCATCTGGGTGGTAGTTGACCGGTTCACCAAGATGGCACACTTCATTCCTCTCACCGGTCTTCCGTCAGCTTCCAAATTGGCTCAAGTATTCATACAAGAGATCTTCCGACTCCACGGTCTTCCAGAAGAAATTATCTCAGATCGAGGAGTTCAATTCACAGCCAAATTCTGGCGAAGTTTATGTCAAGTCCTCCAAGTCAAGTTAAAGTTTTCCACGGCTTACCATCCTCAGACCAATGGTCAAACTGAGAGGGTGAATCAGGACTTGGAGGCCTTCCTCCGCATCTATGTGTCCTCCTCTCAAGATGACTGGGTTCAATTACTTCCCTGGGCCGAGTTCTGTCATAACAACCAGTATCATTCTTCATCTTCTTCAACACCATTCTTCACCAACTTTGGATTCCACCCTAAAGTCCCTGAGTTCCAACCGCTTCCAGCAACTTCTGTTCCCGCAGTGGATATCACCTTGCATCAGTTTGCCAATATCTGGAAGAGCGTACGATCAGCTCTGCTCAAGGCATCGTTCAGGTACAAGAAGTTTGCGGATAAGAAGCGTCGAGCAGTTCCTGCTCTCAAGGTGGGTGATCGGGTATGGTTATCCACGAAGAATTTGAGGTTAAGAGTTCCCAGTATGAAGTTTGCACCTCGCTACATCGGTCCTTTTAAAATTGATCAAGTCATCAATCCTGTTGCTTACAGACTCCAGTTACCTCCCTTCTTAAAAATACCCAGGACATTCCATGTTTCCCTGTTGAAACCGCTAATCTTGAATCGGTTTCATTCCTCACTTCCACCAACTCCGAAAGTCCAAACTCAACGAGGCGTTGAGTATGAAGTGGCCAAGATCCTGGACTCACGTCACCGTTACGGTCAACTTCAGTATCTCATTGACTGGAAGGGCTATGGTCCTGAAGAACGCTCTTGGACCAATGCCTCTGACGTCCATGCTCCTGCCTTGGTCCGAAATTTCCACGCAAAGTTTCCTTTAAAGCCTAAGAAGTGTCCTGGGGCCACTCCTAAAGGGGGGGGTGCTGTCACGATCCGGGTATCTGGACGCCATTACTTACCCTTCAGATGCCTCCTAAGGCGGGCTCAGCGTTCCAGGACCAGATTCCGCTGTTCCTGAGTTTCCACATGCAGAGTGTCAGAGTGGTGTTTTCATCAGCCGCGGCCTCCGCTGTGCCCGCGTGGTTAAATGTGCATCTATCAGCCTGGCGTCTCCTGTCTCCGGTGGCCGGCGCCGCCATTACTGTTTCCCAGACCACATGGATTACAAACCAAACTTCCCTCCAAGTGTCTGCATGGGCGCAGCCATCTTGGATTCTGTCATCTGATCATTTCCACCAATCTGCTGTTTGTATTGTTGATTTGCATAATTGCCTAGCCAACCCCTTCCTTGCTGCAGGTATAAGTAAGCTGTGCCTGAGCAAGGAAGACGTCAGTGCTTTGGTTGTCAAACCTAGTTCCTGTTTGTCTCTCTTCTATGATTGTCTTCCAGGTTCCAGCTCCTGTCTCAAGACTTCCACCATAGAGACCCGCACCAGCATTCCACCTGCGGTGTAGCCTGACTCTCCAATCCATTGTGGATTCATCTGTTTCCAGCTACAACACTACCTGCTTCCAGCCTCAGCTTCCAGCAGAATACAGCTTCCCTTAAAGGGCCGGTGTCCTTTCTACACTTTACCACTCTCCACCGGAATTATTATTTCTCCGCTCTCAAGTTCTACATTTCAGTTCACATTTCATCGCTCCCAAAGTTCATTTATTATTTAACTGGTTCCAGCCAGTATCCACTCCGTGCTAACAACAGTCTGGTTCCAGCCAGTATCCACAGCAGCTGTTTTACCTTCAGCAACCCAGCTCTTCCTGGAACACCAGCTGGTACAATCCTGGGTTATCTCCATTGCTACAGCCGGGCCTGGTAAGGACTTTCCATCTAGAAGATCATAAGAACTATCTCACACTACCAGTGCCCTGTGGCTCCTGCCATGCTGTAGTACTCAGGAACTGTATTTATTCTTTGCTGACTTTTACGTTTTCCTTTATTGCTGCTGTGATGCGGAGTTGTCATAATAAACATCATTGACTTTTATCTAAGTTGTCGTGGTCACGCCTTCGGGCAGTTATTATTCATGTTACTTACATGTCCAGGGGTCTGATACAACCACCCAGGTTCCGGTACATCTCAGCCCCTACAACTGAGGCTGCCTCCCGTCAGCTCAGGCCCTCAGTTGTGACAAACCTATTGGGTATATTTGAAGCAAGTGATAAATAAAATAGCTGCTGATTTAATCAATTATCCTAGCATAGGCAGACTTTTGGGAAGGTGTTAGAAGCCAATTCCTACTGTGTAGGTGTGAAAAGTCTCAGTGTGAGAGGCCTTTCAAGTAGGTTTCTTGTGTGTGGGGGGAAGTGATAACATGTCCTGGGAAATGGATCCTGAGTTGAAACAGTGAGCCTTCAGCAATTCAGAGCCTGAATATACTGATATTAGTAGATTAATGCAATAAGTCAGTTATTAGTTGCTCAGAGAACAGAGGTGGATGATGTCTTAGTGAGGGGCTAGATGTAGCCAAAGATAGGTTGTAATCCACAGTACCTTATCTGGGCAATGTCCAATGCAGAGTGCAGCAGCTGCTAAACTGAAGGATTTCTCAGTGGAGGTTTGCAGAGGATTCAGTCCAGGATTCAATCCAGTGTGTATCTCAGCGCAGGAATGCAATCCGTTGGTTTTGATGAGATGCCCGCGTAGAGTAGTACAAGTTAAAGGTAAGTCCTTGGATATTTCTGATGATTCATAGGTCAGTTGTGGTGAATTTAAGCTGTTTTATGGAGATGATCAGGAGCATACAAAAGGTGAGGCAGCCATCTTGGGCGCCCCTCCTCCTCAAAAGGTGGAGGGGCGCCCAAGATGAAGAAGATGAGGTGGTAAACAGAAAATGACCCTAGAAAATCTTAAGATGACATGACACTTGAATGAGCATTTGCAATTTAAGACTATGACTGAAAGTAAAAACATCAGTAACAGGAAAGTGTTTGAGGTACAGTACTAGTGCATACTAGATAACTTGGTTACCACTAGCAATCGCTCTGCTATGGCTAGTAGTAAATACTGGAGGCAATAAGATGTGCCAGTTGCTGCTGCCATCATTTTTCTAAGAGGGAAATGTGTGAAAAATCCTTTATTTATTGGGAACATTTTTTTATTATTCGGCTAAGTGGATTAGCTATTTGCTGATACTGGCCTGGCAGAGCAGTAAGCTAACTTTTACCACTCATGGGGCATATGTATCAAAGCTTGGAGGGAAATAAGGTACCAACCAATCAGCTTTCAGCCGTCGGCCTACAGGCTGTTTGAAAAATGACAAGAGCTGTTTGGTTGGCACTTTGGGCCAGATGCATCATCGCTTGGAAAGTGATAAAATGGAGAGTGAAAAAGTAGCAGCCAATCAGCTCCTAACTGCCATTTTTCAAACACAGCCTGTGACATGAAAGTTAGGACCTGATTGGCTGGTTCGTTATCACTCTCCATTTTATCACTTTCTAAGTGATGATGCATCTAGCCCTCTATCTCTCTCCAAACTTAGATACATATGCCCCCAGGCCAGTGCTGAGACGGCTGAATATTACCCTACTGCATTGGCCATGTTTTGTTGATAGACCATGCTGCCAGTTGATTTTCTATTGTGACAATGGGCCTGAGTTAGGTCCTGACGCTAGTGCCACGCATAGGGTAAAGGGGGTCATTCTGACCCGTTCGCTCGCTGTGTTTTAACGCAGCAGAGTGAACGGGTCCCTACTGCGCATGTGCTGGCGCATGCCAGACAGCCAAAGGTCGTAGCAGGGATACGATCGTATCCCTGCTACGTGGGTTTGGTCCGGACAACGCAGGCGTGGCCGGATCAAACGGGGGGCGGGCCGCAGCGGCTGCGTGACGTCACACGCAGCCACTGCGGGCCGGGGAGCGATGAGTAGGTCCCGGCCAACACGCTAAAGCTGTGCTGGCCGGGAGCTACTCTTGAAGTGCCAAGGCATCGCCGCTGTGCGATGCCTTTGCACTTCTGCGAGGAGGGGCAGGACTGACATACGGAACGGGCTAGCCCTGTGCTGGGCATCCCCCCACATGTCAGGGAAGAAGATCGTAGCTGTGCTAAATTTAGCACAGAAACGATCAACTCGGAATGACCCCCAAAGTACAGATGTTTGGTACTTTGTGCATGCGCTGGACCAGGGACGGATTGGGAGATAAAAGTGGCCCTGGAAAAAATTCTAGAAGTGGCCTTGTGGGCGGCATCAAATCAACTGTAGGCGGGACCAATACAAAAGTAGGCGGGATTACTGCTTCAAAATATAATGTAGGCGGAGTTACACCAACAAAAGGCAGATCATGTTAGTGTTCACTCTAGGATTTTTAGGGCAGGGTGCTGATCACAGGGAGGGCACATTTTTCATTCGGAAGGGCACTTTTTTAAGTTAGAAGGGCAAAATTACGTACAGTACATACTATAATGCTTGGTGCTCCCATTCCCACAGGACAAAGTATGGACAGTGCGCGCCTAAGGCGCGCGTCAAAAATATAGGGGCGTTGTTTCATGTGGAAGGGGCGTGGCCACATAACAGTGGCAATTCACATTACACCACACAGTAGTGCACCTAATACACAATGCACCAGGTAGAAACTCCTATACACACTGCGACAAGTAGAGCACGTTATACATATTGCGCCAGATAGAGCATGTTATACACATTGCGCCAGGTAGAGAGCACTGAGACACACTGCACCAGGTAGAGAGCACTGAGGCACACTGCACCAGGTAGAGAGCACAGAGACACATTGCACCAGGTAGAGCACTGAGACACACTGCACCAGGTAGAGAGCACTGAGGCACACTGCACCAGGTAGAGAGCACTGAGGCACATTGCACCAGGTGGAAAGCACTGAGGCATATTGCACCAGGTAGACAGTACAGAGACACATTGCACAGGTAGAGAGCACTGAGGCACACTGCACCATGTAGAGAGCACTAAGGCACACTGCACCATGTAGAGAGCACTGAGGCACATTGCACCAGGTAGAGAGTACTGCGACACATTGCACCAGGTAGAGAGCACAGAGACACACTGCACCAAGTAGAGAGCACTAAGACACATTGCACCAGGTAGAGAGCACTGAGACACACTGCACCAGGTAGAGAGCACTGAGACACACTGCACCAGGTAGAGAGCACTGAGACACATTGCACCAGGGAGAAAGCACTGAGACACATTGCACCAGGGAGAAAGCACTGAGGCACATTGCACCAGGTAGAGAGCACTGAGACACACTGCACCAGGTAGAGAGCACTGAGACACACTGCACCAGGTAGAGAGCACTGAGGCACATTGCACCAGGTAGAGAGTACTGCGACACATTGCACCAGGTAGAGAGTACTGCGACACATTGCACCAGGTAGAGAGCACAGAGACACATTGCACCAGGTAGAGAGTACTGCGACACATTGCACCAGGTAGAGAGCACAGAGACACATTGCACCAGGTAGAGAGCACTAAGACACATTGCACCAGGTAGAGAGCACTGAGACACACTGCACCAGGTAGAGAGCACTGAGACACACTGCACCAGGTAGAGAGCACTGAGACACATTGCACCAGGGAGAAAGCACTGAGACACATTGCACCAGGGAGAGAGCACTGAGGCACATTGCACCAGGTAGAGAGCACTGAGGCACATTGCACCAGGTAGAGAGCACTGAGACACACTGCACCAGGTAGAGAGCACTGAGACACACTGCACCAGGTAGAGAGCACTGAGGCACATTGCACCAGGTAGAGAGCACTGAGGCACATTGCACCAGGCAGAGAGCACTGAGGCACATTGCACCAGGTAGAGAGCACTGAGGCACACTGCACCAGGTAGAGAGCACTGAGACACACTGCACCAGGTAGAGAGCACTGAGACACACTGCAGCAGGTAGAAAGCACTGAGACACATTGCACCAGGTAGAAAGCACTGAGACACATTGCACCAGGTAGAGAGCACTGAGGCACACTGCACCAAAAAAATAAAAAAGCGAGAAACCTGGTCCAATGCACTAAAGGGGATCCATGTTTACACATGGATCCCCTTTCCCTGAATGCCGGGACCCCACTGTGACTCCTGTCACTAGAGGACCTGGCAGCAAATCAAGGAGCGTTACGTCATAGCACTCTCCTGATTGGCTGAGCGCTCCTGGCCTGTCAATCAGACGGAGCGGTCCTCCATTATAGTCAATGGTGGGAAAATTGCGGTCTGCGGATAATCGGGAGGTTAATTGAGGTCACTCTTGTGGGTGACATCAATTAACTTTGCGGTTAGCCGCAGACATCTAAACCCCCAGACACAAAAGTACACCTCACACCCCCATACATAAAATTACACCTCACACCCCCATACATAAAATTACACCTCACACCCCCAGACACAAAATTACACCTGACACCTATAAAATTACACCTCACACCCCAAGACACAAAATTACACCTCACACCCATGAAATGATACCTCACACCCATAAATTTACACCTCACACCCCCAGAAATAAAATTACACCTGACACCTATAAAATTACACCTCACACCCCAAGACACAAAATTACACCTCACACCCATAAAATGATACCTCACACCCATAAATTTACACCTCACACCCCCAGAAACAAAATTACACCTCACACCCCAGACATAAAATTACACCTCACCCCAGACATAAAATTACACCCGACACCTATAAAATTACACCCGACACCCATAAAACTACACCTCACACCCCCAGACATAAAATTACACCCGACACCCATAAAACTACACCTCACACCCCCAGACATAAAATTACACCTCACACCCCCAGACATAAAATTACACCCAACACTCATAAAACTACACCTCACACCCAAAGACACAAAATTACACCTCACACCCCAAGACACAAAATTACACCTCACACCCCAGGACACTAAATTACACCTCACACCCCAAGATACTAAATTACACCTCACACCCCAAGACACTAAATTACACCCGACACCTATAAAATTACACCCGACACCCCAAGACATAAAATTACACCTCACTCCCCAAGACACAAAATTACACCTCACTCCCCAAGACACAAAATTACATCTCAAACCCATAAAATTACACCTCACACCCATAGACATAAAATTAAACCTCACATCCCCAGACATAAAATAATACCTCACATCCCCAGACATAAAATTACACCCGACACCTATAAAATTACACCCGACACCCCAAGACACAAAATTACACCTCACTCCCCAAGACACAAAATTACACCTTGCACCCATAAAATGACATCTCACACCCCCAAACATAAAATTACACCTCACTCCCCCAAGCACAAAATTACACCTCAACCCCCTACACAAAATTACACCTCACCCCCCCTACACAAAATTACACCTTACCCCCCAAACACAAAATTACACCTCACCCATAAAATTACACCTCACACCTCCAGAGCACTGTACACGAGTCATACCACCTCACCTCTCCTACTGTAGAATGTGTGCACCCACAGCGGCCACACCTTCTCTTCCTGCAAAGTCCGCACTGATTACGTCTGTGGCGCTTGGCGCGCGGACCTCCTCTTCAGGTCAGCCGGTTGGGGGCGGGGCCGCTGACTAGAAAACGGCCGCTGCATTGCCCACAATGAAGCAAGTGACATAGAGGGGGGGCGGGGCCGGTTCTGTGGCCGCAGCAAGGCATAAGCAGAGTATGTGGAGGGGGGCGTGGCCGGCTCTCCTGATAGCGGCCGCTGCAGCAAGGCATAAGCAGATGACATGGGGGGGGTGCCCGGCTCCCCTGATAGCGGCCATTGGCCGAAGCAGCTAGGTGACTGATGACTAGGTGACTGGTGACGTGCCGTGCGGGGGGGGGGGGGGCGTGGCCGCACACAGGCATAAGCTGTTGAGGGGAAGGGGGGGCAGCATGAAGTGGTGATTTGCGGGGCCGGCTCTCCTGACAGCGGCCGCAGACTGTATTACATTATGCAGGTATTGTGCCTGCCTGGTAATGCAGAGGGGGGCGGGGCCGCGTAGGACAGGCGGCCCCGCGGCCCAATCGGCCCCCCGGGGAAACTCCCGGTGACTTCTATGGCCAATCCGGCCCTGCGCTGGACCCATACTTCGCATTTACAGTACAGGTCTGCAATGTAGGATGCAGTACGGCATCAGACTGTCAGTGATTGACAGTCTGGTGCCATTTGGGGGCGGAGAGGGGGTGGCAAGGTCCTGCTTGTTGTTATCGCTGTGAGATAGGGACGAGGCCACGATCTCCATGGGAGGATGGAGATTTCCTGGCCTCTTTGTTGCATCTGCGGCTGTCGGCTTGTGCAACCAAAAGGGTTACGGCCGATGGTGGGCAGACAGTTTTTGATAGGCAAAATAGCTGAAATTTGACGCCACTTCAGTATTATTCCTATAAAAAGAAAAATAGCTACTAGTAAGGATGTGGGGAGCATTTTGTTTGCAGTTAGATTTTGCGCTATGAGAAAACAATTTGAATATTACATATTAATTAAAATGCAACACAACTGCTTGAGTTATATAAACTGTGGGAGACAAAGGAGAAGAGAAACATTGTTTATTTGATATCCCCACTGGGTGCCCTGACCCCAGCCCTGCATGTACCAATTAGAATTATACTTCCACTAAAATGTAACAATATATTAGCAAAGTTGTCGTTGGAAATAACCAAAACATTAATTGTAACCAATGCTGCTATCACTAGCCCTAACTGTACTTTTACTCCTTTTAATACAACTTACTAATTAAGGTCATTATTGGAGGAAAATGTATTTTCTCTTTAAAAATATTTAGAAAGTACTTTTTATTTTACTTTATTTTATTCTACCACAATCAAATATACTGTACCTATTTTATGCAGCAAACAACTAGATTGTATAATGTATGATAATGATGATATATAATTATATGTACTGGTGATAATTACCAGTTTCAAAACTTAACTAAAATTCATTAAAGTCTGAATTACATTAATACAGAATTTTTCTTCATGTTGTTATTATCGATTTAATATCTCTTCTGCTCAGAGGTTAATTACTACACACTTTAGGATTGGAGGCACAGTAATTATGGGAATTTGTAAACAGACGTAGTTGAACACTTTTACATAATTTAGTTTACTGCAGATGACTGACCAATTTGCAGTATAGTGCAAGTACTGTACCATAAGGTTCTGTAGGGAAATATTGCCCTTCTTTTAAACGTGGTCGGCTAGTTGCATCATCGCTTGGAAAGTGATAAAATGTAGAGTGAAAAAGTACCAGCCAATCAGTTCCTAACTACCATTTTTCAAACACTTCCTGTGATATGACAGTTAGGACCTGATTGGCTGGTACTTTTTCACTCTCCATTTTATCACTATCCAAGCGATGATGCATCTAGCCGGGTAACTAAATGATGTCTGTTGAGAGCAAGATGGTTATTACACAAAATGTACATCATGATAAATTCTACAATGGGCGCTTAAGGGTGGTAACTCACTAGGCATTTAGCTTTAAGCTTCTTCTGTGCATCAAACACAAAAATAATATGACTGAGGTGCTTTTCTCACATACAGTATACCGCTTTCAGATCGCAAATGCCCGGTCGCACCCATGAGTCGGAAACGTGTCCTTCCCGGGTGCGACCTGGCATCCGACCATTGTCAACTGGTTCCTGACCCAGCCTATTGCCGAGTCGGGTTGCCATCAGGGACAGGGACAGAGGTGGCACTGGGGGCGGGTGTGTAGGCGGCACTGCGAGATGAGATCATCTCTGTGCCGCCTCTCCCTATGCTGTGAACGGGTCCCGGGTTGCATCAACCCGGGTAATTCGTTCACACTGCACCTGACCAGTAATAACCCGGGAATAACCCTTCTTTATTCCCAGGTTGAATTACCGGGTCAGGCACCCGGGAAATCGGGAGTGACCCTTTACCACCGTTCAGCGACCCGAGTCAACCAGGAAATATACCGTGTCGATACAGATTTATTTATGTGATGTGAAAGCGGTATCCCTGAGTGAGGCAAAAAAAAACTCCCAGACTTTAAAGGTTAACAAAGAAGGCATGGTAAATGATCTTCAAAATGTTAGTACATAATCTAAAAGTGCATGGAATACAGTTTATTTTCAAATGGTTTTGAATATGATATCGTAATTTCTTGGCATTTACTGTAGCAGCCTTCAGTTCATTAATGGTTCTTGGTCGATGTTTGTAGACCTCAGCTTTCAGATGGCCCCGTTGGCTGTATAGAGGTCTTTCATGAAGCTGATGAGGATTGTTTTCTGCTCAGTAATGAAAATTCTGCTTGTTAATGTAGCCAGACAAATGAAGGTGAGCTTGTAAGAAATTGCAGCGATAATGCTGGAAATGACCAGCCAAGTGATAACGAAATTTTAGAAATCAACTACAAATGTGTATCACGAATCAAGGCCACTATCTGGACGATATCATATTCAAAATGAAAATAAACCATGCGCGTTTACATTAAGGGCCTAATTCAGACCTGATCGCTAGGGTGCGTTTTTGGCATCGCTGCGATCAGGTAGTCACCGCCTACAGGGGGAGGAGGTAGTCGATTTGCAGGTGTGCGATCTTATGTGCAGAGAGCTGCACAAACAAAAGTTTGTGCAGTCTCTGCACAGCTCAGGACTTACTCTTCCAGTGCAATGATCCAGCCAGGAGCTGGCGTCAGGAACCCTCCCTCAAGACGCTTGGACACGCCTATGTTTTTCCGGACACTCCCTGGAAACGGTCAGGTGACACCCACAAACGGCCACTTCCTGTCAACCGCCTTGCGATCGCTTTCTTCGTTAGTTCCGTCGCTGTCCGGCGATCCCCGTCGCCGTGAGGGGGGGGGCGACGCGCCTGTGCATTGCGGTGCATACGCATGCGCAGTTCTGACCTGATCACAGCGCTGCACAAAAAGCTAGCGTGCGATCAGTCCTGAATGACCCCCTATGTACAAAAATTCTGAATAGCATTTACCATGCCTTTTTGGTTAACCTTTAAAATATGGGAGGTGTTTTTTTGACTCACCCTGGCTGATGTTTTTTAAAATAATGTAATGCAAAATTTCAGCAGCATATGCGTGGGAGAGGGGCCACTGTGAGGGGTAACACTTCACTACCCAATCACTGTGGTCAGCAGTGGTCGGGACACTGCTGTGTTTCTAGTGCAGACTTAGCTGCACTGATGAACGCAGGAAAGGATTCCTCTAGGTGGCCCAATCACTACTGGCCACAGTGATTGGGACACACTGGAACCATGACCCCTCCATTTACAGAGCAGTTTCAGAAGCTTTGGTGGGGGTGCTGCCCAATCACTCCAAAAACATCCATATAGCCCCTCCCACCTCAGGGACTAGGCCCGCCCACTCCTGCTCCTATACACCCAGCTGCCTCCCTCTTTACTTCTGTTCCATCCATTCCCATTCACAGGCTCTCCCCTCCTTACCCCCTATCCTGTGTGAGACTGCCTCCCTCTAATTCTTATTCTCCAGGGGCAGAGCTTCTGTGCATGCACCATGCAGGAACCTGAGGAAAGAGACAGAGACATCTTCCATACAGGTAACCGCCTATGGGCATAGGCGAAACTGGAGGGGGGTCTGGGGGTGCACCGGGCCATCCATTAGCACAAAACCCAATGTATTAATTTATTAGTTTAATTAGTGTCCTCCCGATAAGGAATGCATTTGCTGACTGGAAGGACGATACCCACGCTGCAGCTCTCCGGTTTCGCCCCCGTGTGTTACCAACCAATTGATTTCTATTGCGACATGACATGATGACGTCATGCCGCACTCACCCGCCTGGTCGCCACAGCTCTGAGAAGCTCTGAGGTGGAGCTGCCTTGTCCTTGATTGAAGTCCCGCCCAGGCCAGGAGGTCGAGGACCATTATTACAGATTGTACAGACAGCCCGGCAGCCTGTCATTCCGTGTCTGAGACAGGTGAAAAGCTGCAGTGCTGTGACTGTCCTCCTTTGAGGAGCACCCTCCTTCCTGCTCGTGTGTCTGACTGCTTTGTTTCCTAAAAGTCTTGGCACCAGGTTGTGCCCCACTGACAGTGACCCAGGTAGGGAGAACAGGGTTACAGGCAGGGTGGGGCACATGCACAAAGAAACTTTTAACATCAGAGCAGTATGAAACCTCTGCTATTTGTGATGTGCACACTGCCCAGTCCTGGATAGTTACAGGTGATCCACGGAGTAGGTGATGGCGTGCTGAGAGACGTCACAGGGGTAGTGATGGTGTGCTGAGAGACAACGCAGGGAGAGTTGATGGTGTGCTGAGAGATCACACAGGGGGTAGGTGAAGGTGTGCTTACAGATGACACAGGGGGTAGGTGATGGTGTGCTGAGAGATGACACATGGGGTAGGTGATGATGTGACTGAGAGATGACACGAGGGGGAGATGACAGTGTGGCTGAGAGATATACAGAGGGGAGATGATGGTGTGGCTGAGAGATGCAGGCGGCAGGATGTGAGTATGATGCAGACCTTGTAAATATTCCTACACAAACAGGCATCTTTTGGACGATGTGATCTCCTACATGAATAGTGAATACCGACTGAAGATGCTGTCTGTTTTAGAGGATACAGTTCTTCAGAGGTTCCACATTGTAATAAACCATCATATAGGTAAGGTGCATGTGGAATTAAAAGAATGTTCCCAGTGTGACGAGAAACAGGCGCCATGTCATGTTGATATGTCCCATTTTCAGTGACCACGCCTTCTGGTATGTGGCCATGTCCATTTTTGCCACGCGTACCTTCCGCACATGCACATGCTTTGCAGGTCTTTTTGGGAGTGGGGGACCAACTGGGATCACCCATTACCAAATGTCTAGTTTCACCTATGCCTGTGGGTATGTTCTATGTAAAGGGAGGGAGGATTACTGGAGTGTAATGCTGTGATGTTGTGTGAGGAATTTGTGCTGTTATGTAATATGTGTGGGGGGGAGGGGGGACACTGAGTGATGTAGTATGGGTAGGTAGGTAGTGTAGTGATTTAGTGTGGGTAGGTAGATTAGTGATGTAGTAAGGGTAGGTAGTGTAGTGCTGTAGTGTAGTGTGGGTAGGTAGTGTAGTGATGTAGTGTGTGAAGAGGTAGTGCAGTAATGTGTTGGGAGGTAGCCTAGTGATGTTGATGCTGGAAGGTAGCACAGTAATGTGGTGTGGGAAGATAGCACAGTACGGTGGTGTGGCAATGTAGCACAGTATATGGTATGGAAGGCAGTGCAGTATGGTGGTGTGAGAAGGTAGTGTAGTTCAGTGGTGCGGGAAGGTTGTACAGTACTGTGGTACGGGAAGGTAGCGCAGTGTGATGGTGTGGGAAGGTAGCATACTACAGTGGTGTGGAAAGGTAGCGCAGTGCTTGCCCTGTGCTGGGCGGCCTCCAGTGTGCTATTTTAGCAAAACTGTAACTAAAGTTGAATAAAATCCTTTGTTTGAAAAATTACAGGAGCTGATTGGTTGGTAAATTTATCTCAACATTTTGTCTCTCTCCAAGCTTTGATGAAGAGCCGCCAAAATTTTACTCACCTCTAGTATACAATTACCTCACTCTGTTGGGTCTCCCCAAAGGCAACAATCCAAGAAGTAGGTGCTCAGTTTTGGTATGAAACCAATGAAGCTTCACTTTGCTAAATCAAAAGTAATTGTATTGGCTGACACTACTTACAATTTCGTTAGATATTATCCCCATATTTCATAACATGAAATCAGAGAGCTTCCCCTCCACAGGTTCACCACGCTAGCTGTAGAGGGCAACTGAATGATTAATATCGTGTCTGATCCATAGTAGTATGCTAATGCTGCGTCAGGTGCGATTTTTGACTCAGAAGATGTGAGAAAGTATGCTAATTGGACAGCCGCCGGGTTCTGAATAGAGATGCCCACCGGAGCCTTCACAGCTACCCACACATTCACAGCATCGGTGCAGATTCAGGAAACATCAACTCCTCAAATAAATCTATAGTCACTCAGTACGGCCATTGCAACTGAGACACCCAGAAACACGATTCCTGTGTACAGGCTGATAAATGGCCCTAAAACGGTCCTGAGATGTGCACATTTTTGCCACCACTCCCCATTACTTCCAACAAAACAGCCTGTCAATAATTTGTGAAAGAATCCTCACTGCAGGCGTAATCACAAATCAATCGCTTCATGTGCGCATTGCAGCAGGGATACATGTTCAGACAATATCAATGCACACAAATTAACCATATAAAATATCCATACTGTATTACAATGTGGAAATGGCAACACAAATTCTGATATGAGAGTGCAACACACCAAACTTAAAAATGATGTCTGTTTAGATATTAATGTTGCAAGTATATCTTCTGAACACTGCTTAGTTGGTTGAACCTCATTATTGGCCCTTGACATCATCTTGGAGTTGATGGGAGATCTTTCAAGTGGACAGGCAAGATACATACATAGAGCTACCACCAAAAAACATTTTAGGCAGAATTCTGAATAGGAAATTACTGACAGACATGCAGTTGCATGGACAGTGAATGCATTTCTGAGCACTCCAGGAACTGCCGCCGAGGGGGTGGGGCTCTGATGGAGGGACTCTGTGGAGGCCTTGGTCCACAGATCCCCCACAACTTCCATTACCTACAAGCAGACAAACAATGGCAGTTGCTCGGTCATTCCTGGAGATAATTATATATCAGGTGCTAGAAAGGGGGAGGGGTCACATACAAACAACAGACAGAAAGGGGGGGTTGCAAATCCCCACCCCTATGTGGGCACTGCTATTATGTAGTGTTAGGACTGCTGATATCAGAGAAGCCGTGAAGTGGCTCAGCAGCTTAAACATGCGTTTGCAAACATGTGTGACTAATTCTCTGAATTTCTATTACCAGATAGGTTCAGGTATGGTTACAGGTAATTTTTAGTGTGCTGGGGGAAATTTAGGGGTGGGGATTTGCAACCCCCCCCCCTTTTCTGTCTGTTGTTTGTCTGTGACCCCTCCCCCTTTCTAGCACCTGATATATAATTATCCCCAGGAATGACCAAGTAACTGCCATTTTTGTCTGCTTGTATGTGAGAGACATTGAATGGGAGCAGTATTTGGAAGGCATGCTGTTCCTTGTAGTACCAATGGGAGATCCTGGGGGTGGCTAACGGGTAAGTTAGCTCTCTGTCTGGATGTGTTTTAGTAATAGCCTTTATCATGAGGCCTACTGTGACAAATTACATGGCCCTATGTGAGCACTGCTATTATGTAGTGTTAGGACTGCTGATATCAGAGAAGCCGTGAAGTGGCTCAACAGCTTAAACATGCGTTTGCAAACATGTGTGACTAATTCTCTGAATTTCTATTACCAGATAGATTCAGGGATGGTTACAGGTAATTTTTAGTGTGCTGGGGGGAAATTTAGGTGTGGGGATTAGCAAACCCCCCTCCCCTTTTCTGTCTGTTGTTTAACTTCCATTACCTGTCAGCAGCAGTTTCTTTCCCCAGCCAGCACACACTGCTGTGTGCTGGCTGGGCTGTGGTTGGTGCAGAGAGGCTGCCTGTGCTGTGGCTAGGGTGGGAGCACTCTTTATTTGTCCCTGGCTGAAAGGCACGATGGCACACACTCACCCCGCAGTTCTGCGCTTAGTGCCATGAGTCGGAGCTGAAAATAACTTTTTTTCATCAACTTAAGGGGACATGGCCACACCCCCTGCGATTAGGTCATGCCCCTGAAAAAGTACTTAGACTCGCCACAGCTCTCTATGCTGCTGATGCCAGGAGCAATTGTGCACCAACAACAAAACCCTGTATAATGTTAAATAAAAGAATGGAATTTATGAAGACATGAGACATGATGTGAGCTGTATTGTCAATCCTGTAAGTCATTCAGTTCTGTTCTCACACTTGCATACGCAAGGGCCCTTTCCATATTCCATCCAATAGAAACCAGTGATACACACCTCCCAAACATCCATATTTCAAAAGAACAGTCCTGATTTGGGAACAATGAACCACCATTACCATTGGGATTCCATTGACCTGATCGGCTGGACAGTTGGGACGTATGCCCCATTTATAGCTTTTCTGCATAGCTCAGGCACTGGTATTTCTAGCAATAAAACATGAAACCAGGAGGTACAGGAGGGGGAGAAGTTCAGTGTTCAGCAGGTGATGGGGAGTGGTCACACTGAATATGTTAGGCAGACACTCTCAAGCCACAATCCCCGTCACAACCAAGGATACAACAATGGTGGAAGGTATGGTGACTGAGCTAGTCCATGGGTACCCTGAGGAGAACTGTTACAAGGTGCATGTGGCAAATATTTGGCACCATGAATTCAAAGCACCAAACCTAGTTGTGCACTCACACTAGTTATACCTGTGGAAATGGGCTACATTATTAAATCATTAAAGTGGGAGTGTACGAATGAATGCAGAATCTAGGATTGAGGAGATCAAATCTAGCATACAGGTGTGCATTCATTGACATCATAATAGTTAGGCACCAAAAAGCTAAAATGTTGTACCTGATTCAGAGGTGGACGACATAGCGCAGCCTCTGCATCTTGTACACAGCAACTGTGCGGAATGATGCTGAAGCCGCATGAGGCGTTTTAAGAAAAAAGATGGCTACTGTTGGCTTTCATTTTGCTATTGGCTTCGAGACACTCAGAAAACGGGGCTGACATCTTATGTAGCGCTGCATGCCGCTGGCCCCAAACACCAGCAGCGTGTCGATCATACTGTGGCGTTTGGGGCACCGCGAGCGACATGGCTACCATAGATCTGCCCATGTGCAGTGCGGTTCCTGCTCATGCGCAGATCCAAAACCATCGGCCATCTCCAGAAATCATCTAAATATCGTCCACCTCTAAATCAGCCCCTTAGACCTGAGCTCATATGAGCTCTTTCCAGATTGTGAAGACGTCACACAGCAACATACAAGTTCTGCATCACTAACCCATCTATAGCTTAGTTACTATAGCAAATAACATACATACATCCCTGCCGACCAAAATGCTTGATCAGCATACAACTGGGTATAGCTGGACATTGATTCAGGTGTATACCACAGTACAGTAGTATTACAGTGTAATTGCACACTATAGTTGCAATAGCAGCTCCTTATGAATGCCACTGAAATGAGCCTCAAGGGTGGAACGTACTATATTGCTAAAGCATTTTATATGAGGACAGCAGTTCAACAAGGTCATGCTTTGTAATGATTCCACTTTTTTTCAGCTGATTCTGCATTGATAACTTCTCATGTTACACTTAAAAAATGTATTTAATTACTATATAATATACAATGAAGATAATGTCTACGCTACAGCACGAGGCATAGGATATATAATAAAAATGTAACATGGAAATAAGGTTAATCAATATGACAGTATAAGGCCCTCCAAGAACACCTGGACAGAAACATGTGACTAAACTACTACACAACAGGGACCAACAAAAGTATCCCAAATCATTACACAGCCTTGCAGTCATATCACATTAGTGCTTACAGCGTAAATCTAATCTTACATAACAATACTCATTTTAATTACTTTATTCTTAACAAGGTCACAACAAATGTGGACAGCTCATCAGTCACCCAACCTCATATCAACCTCCTCGATAAAAAAAAATATATATATATATATATATTATTTTTTATTTTTTTCTGCAATACTGACAGTTCTTCTGGACAGAAAGAAAATGACAGTTACTAAAATGCCACTTAATGTGATGTACACGTTTTACAAAAGTAAAATCACATGTGGTAGGATTAAAAAAACAGTCTGCATATGAATATTTGCCAAATGTAATACAAATCTTGCTTCATTTCAGCCTATCTTCCTCCCATACAACTGACTGAGCATCCTATCATTAATTCCTCCTAGCAGAGTCTAACAGCATCTCGTTCTGTATGGAAGGAGAAAGAAAATAAAGCACGTTGCCTGTAAATGGAAAGAGAGAAGAGCCTCAAATAGCAAGATCTCGACAGCATCGATGTCTACAGAAACACAATTGCAAAAATGAAGAAAATATTGAAATCCCTTACCAATCATTGATCTCTTCCTGGCTGGGCTTAGTGTGCTCATGTTGCAAGGTGCATAGCAGTTAGTGACTGCCTGTCTGTCTGTAAAAGCCTCACATCTGAAGAGGAAGACACAAACATTCCCTTTGCTGTTCATTTAACCTTGCACAGACAGCAGCAGCCTTCCACGGATACAGCTCAGAGCGGTTTAGGATCCCAGCTCCTCATGATGTCCGATCTGTGCGACTGCAAGGCCAACTGACTAATGGGGGAACAGTGATGGATCATCCTGAATGTCTGGGTCTAGTAACCTAATAAACCCAAGAGGTAAAGGACACCACTGACGCCAAGCAACTTGATTGTTCCTAGTAACAATAGTTTCCCCGGGAGGATGGTAAGAAAATCAGGTGGTCCCCTTGCCTGTTTCCTAGATGTGGCCACTACCTCATTCATTTAATTAACCCCCGGAGATCCAGCAAGGGAGCTGCTCTGATTACAGAGTAATGGGTCCATCAGGCACAATTAGATTCCAAGAGAAACACTACAGTTTGCATGAATTGAAAACTCTTGCAGTAAACAATTCCTGCTCCTCTTCATTCCACGGTGGCACACTCTCTTAATTAACCATTAGAGGGCTGGTGTATTAGGTTTACTATAATCAGCTCTGTTTTGCGTCTTAATCATCTATTTTGCATGTTTCACGATGTTTCTTATGCCCTGAACGGACATGCGGTGCTAAGTAGTACTGTAGTAGGCAGCAGCCGACCATCAATTAATTTGTAAGAAATGCTAATCCATTTTACACCCACCTTACAGTATGTCCCCTTCATCATACAGGGTATGGTCTGCCTGTATCAATGTATGTGTATATATTGGTAGTATTTTGTAAAGAATGTTAGAAACAATTATTTTATTGCTGAAAATAATCATATAAAAATATTTTAATTATTATATTAATATTTAAAAAATATATAAAAATATATTTATATATTTTTATATATTTTAATATTAATTGAAAATAATAAAATAATAATGTGTCATAAGTATAAAGCATATTGAGATACTATTGCCACTATAAACAAATATATTTTAATTTATAATAATTATATAACTAAATATAGTTTTTTTAATTAATTCATGGTCATGTGATTAGTGGTATTTTGTTTACATATTGTAAAAGGGCTATTTAAAAAAAAATCTTTAATTACAAAAAAAAAAAAAAAAAAGGATCTGCGTTCTCCAGTCATTCTTAGCAGCTAGCTACAGCACTAAAGGGATTAAGGGATAATGGATGTGCATGTTTTAAGAATTACAACTGAGCCAGTGTTACAGGAGCTGGGGTGTGCACACTGAGAAGACACCCAATAGCCATAAAAGCAGCTTTCTGTGTGTGAAGCTTCTCTGACTACAGGACAATAGAAGATGAGGTTTTTAGTCTGTAGCATGCAAAGAGGAGAGGCAGTAACTAGGCAAGGATGGTGACATGGGTAAGGGATAGACGAAATGCAAGCTATGATTAGGAAATTACACAGTAAATGACATTTAAAGCCCCATAATAAATTGCTACACACAATGGGGGTAATTCTGAGTTGATCGCAGCAGGAACTTTGTTAGCAATTGGGCAAAACCATGTGCACTGCAGGGGAGGCAGATATAACATGTGCAGAGAGAGAGAGATTTGGGTGTGGTGAGTTCAATCTGCAATCTAAATTGCAGTGTAAAAATAAAGCAGCCAGTATTTACCTTGCACAGAAACAAAATAACCCACCCAAATCTAACTCTTTCTGCAAATGTTATATTTGCCCCCCCTGCAGTGCACATGGTTTTGCCCAACTGCTAAAAAATTTCCTGCTGCGATCAACTTGGAATTACCCCCAATATGTACAATTTACTTCAGTCTTGTTGGGAAAAGTACAGTACACATAACGGTGGCTTTTTCAATTTGGATTGTAACAGCTTAATTCCAAATTAACAGTTCCTCTTCAATAACAATAACCTCATTTTCAGTGCGAGAACTGAGTGAACCTACTTGCAGTAAAGCCCTAGTGATCCAATGTAAGATTTCACTTGTTGATAGTACAGTATGTGTGTTGTGCTAGTTGTGTGACCCATGTTGCATTTATTAGGATATGGTGTGCTCTGTACCTGTATCCTTCTGTGTACCAGTCTATGAGTGCATCCCCTAGTGTTAGACCTCTAGTGCCAGGAGTTACTCGGAGGCAGAGTTCTATGATGTAGTTTCCTGTTCCTCCATCTCAGAGAGAGTGAGGAGAGGGTTGATTCTATTTCGGAGTGGGAGAAGGGACCTTCTGACGTATCTAGGGGAGGAGACATGTCACCAGGGGGAGGAGCTACGGGTGAACAGGGTACCCGAAAAGTACCCTCGCGGGCTCGCTTCGCTCGCCACGCTTCGGGCTCGGTGGCTCGCTCCGCTCCGATTCGCTCGCCACCTGATTACTAAAGGTAATAGTTGGTGGCGTGGATAGTAGAGGAACTATCCTGCTGGCCTTGCTCCTCCCCCTTGTGTTGTGACTCCTCCCCCAGACGGAAAAGGTCCCTTAGCCCACTTGATTCTAGTATCTACCATGAGGAGAGTGGGACACCCAGAGAGACTGAGAGACAGAGTCCTGGTGTACAAGTGTGCAGAGCTGAGACTGGGAGCAGATCTCAGCTACAGAGACTTACAGTGTTCCAGTGCATGCATCATCTTCTCTACAGTGTGAGTCTCCTGATAAGTACTGCTAAATAATGCTGTTATATATACTGTAGGCTCCTGATTAGCGATCTCAGTGCTACATCTGGGTCACCTGTGTACACTAAATAAACCTGCGTTACTGTTTAAGTCACTAGGGGCCAGATGCATCATCGCTTGGAAAGTGATAAAATGGAGAGTGAAAAACCACCAGCCAATCAGATCCTAACTGACATTTTTCAAATACAGCCTGTGACATGGCAGTTAGGAGCTGATTGGCTGGTACTTTTTCACTCTCCACTTATCACTCTCCAAACGATGATGCATCTAGCCCTAAGTGTGTTGACTGACATCACTGCACCAGATAGCCCAGAACACTCTGCCAACAGCATTTAATCACAACATTACACTGTTTAGGGAAGAAACTACAACTCACTCCAAAGAAGGAGGCAGTGCCCCCTTCACAATGTGACCCAATCTTTCCAACTGCTTATCTGAGCAGACAGGAGGTGGGTGTGGCATGACATCCTCTGATCCTTGGACTAGAAGTGGTTTAGTCTGTGATCATAGCAAGCGCCACACTCCAGGAGTTATATTGCAATGACAAAGAGCATCAGCAGCCATTTGGGTTTGCATAATGTTAGCGCCAGCCCTGGGTGCATTTTTCCTTCACAATTTATCTCTCTGGTACCCGTGGCTGTTTACTCATTTTTACTCGTGTCTGTTTTCTGTTTGTGAATTGCTAACACATGCAATTTCATTACAGGGCGGAACTGCTCCCTTTACTGACCTCTCCCCTTGAGCGCATGACATCATGACATTTCGCCAATATCAGGAAGTATGGGAATGCCTGGAACATGGGCATCCCCCCCTCCCATGGGTGCCATGTGGGAGGTTACTTGTTCCATGAGCCCACTTATGATGGAAGGGCCCTGTTGAGGGGGCTGGGTCCACTGCTCACCTTCCCTTCTGCCTGTCAGCCCAGCACATGCTACTGAGAGGCACATTGGCCCCCACTTCCATGTAGTAAACTGGCAGTGTGTGAGTTTATCCTGCAGTGCCCAGTTCCTGTCATTGCAAGCAGGCGACAATGCTAGCCAGCTAGTCTCTGGGGGCAGCCCAGAATACACCTCCCCTGGAATTATGTAAGTGGTGTACTTTCTGCGAGGCCATGCCCCCATAGTGATGTCAGCAAGGGGACTTCTCGCAAATCTACATCCCCTTTTTAGACACATGCACCTTCAACATGCGAGGGAGGATTTACTGGCAGCACAAAAGGCCTGATTCATGTTTGGAAGGAATGGCACAGCTGCAAGGAAGCAAATGTGCAATTCCGATTCATTAACATTCAAATGTAACAGGAGGCGTCTTTAGGAGATAAATGTCTCCTGTTTACATTCCTGAGATCCGAGTGCTGCATCTGAGGATGCAGCCCTGGATCACCATTGCGCCATTGCTAGTGATTTGCAATGGTCTAGGCCAGGCATGTCCAAACTGCGGCCCTCCAGCTGTTGTGAAACTGCATATCCCAGCATGCCCTGACACAGTTTTGCTGTCAGAGAATGCTGAAGCTGTGTCAGGGCATGCTGGGATGTGTAGTTTCTCAACAGCTGGAGGGCCGCAGTTTGGACATGCCTGGTCTAGGCAATGCCCGGCCTACGTAAGCTGAAGCTTACTGTAGGATCTGGACACCCAGGCCCAGGAAGTCTGCATCCGAGGACGGGGAACTTGGACCCGTCATGCTTTCAAAGTGCGTTTTGAAGAATGGTCCCAGGTGTTGACCCCTGCTCCTCCTCCCAAATGTTGCAGCATGATTGACAGAGGGCTATGAGTGATATTGCAAGACATTTGCACCTGCGCAGACCCCCAAACATCATAATTGTACACAAACCATCGGATTTGCATACAAAATATGAATTATACCCAACACCTATGCTGCCACACTGACCAGGAGTGACCCTGACACTTGCACCAAGGCTCTGTAAAGAGCAAGTTGCAATGTTTTATTGTTTTGCTCTAGACCTGTGGATGCCTATAGGGAAAAAAGAGGGTATAATCCAAGCATTTTGTAAGTTAAACATTGTTGAGAGAGGGATGTGTGAGGGATGTTTTTTTAATCATTTGGTGTGTGTGTGTGTGTGTGTGTGTGTGTGTGTGTGTGTGTGTGTGTGTGTGTGTGTGTGTGTCTTTTTTATATTTATTTTACATATGGACTACATGTGCAAGCCCTTAATTTCCGTCCCGGCATGTTGACACTTGTGGGTTTTATGGTTTTATAAGTGCCATCATTATGGATCAGGCTTGCTGAGACTAGTACCACCTATGGGGTGCAGAGAAGTGCTTTTGGAGGGATGACCCTATTTTTTGTGTGTTGGGGAGGGGGATCACATCTGTAGAGATTCCAGCCCTGGGCTGACCAATTTTGGCTGATTGCCATTGTGGCAGGTAACCCCATGCTGTGTGTCCTCCTACTCAGTGGTGAGTTTCTCATTAGGCACGTGAGTCACATGCTAGGGGGTGGCATCTGTTTGGGGGTGGCACTTGGATGCTTGTGTTGGTACTGTCATCCCAAAAACTACCAGTAACTGCAAAATATGTCCACTGTACTGCACCAAATGCCATTTTGAATGGAGAGTAAACAGGCACGACATGCACATATTGCCCCTGTAAGCAGTCCTACTTAGTAAATATACATACATAATTAAAAATAATAAAATGTAATAGTGACTTTTTATTATTCTACTAAATTGACTATCATCAAATGAGAGCTTATCAATAAAAATAATAAAATGAGGCAGGTGGCTGTTACTGTTGTGCCCAGTGGCTCCTAAATCCACCCATGCTCCTACTATAGTATCAGCTGGCTGGTTCAGCTTGGTGCTTGTTATTAGAATGAGAATATAGGGGAAACCCAACACCATTTCCCCCCTATTTATCAGTGCCAGCCTAGGCTCAGAGGCCCAGGGCTGGTTATGAATTTGAGTGGGGTCTTCACACATTTACAGTAACAAAGTACGCGCAGGTCATAGTGATCTATGCAGGGCTTTACCCAAACTCACCTGACACAGGCAGATTTATTTTTTGCTTGGCTTTGCCGTCATTTTAAGGATGGTTTTCAGTCAGTTTTCAAACAGGCCATTAGTAAATCTGTGGCTCCTATAATTGCCTATTTTAAAATATTTATAGTTGCTCAGATGTTCTTTAGTCAGGTTTTTTATTGGTTTGTCCTCAGTTTTCCCTTTAGTAAATGGTCAGTTTGTAAACCATCAGAAGAATGGCCGAAGACACCAAATCAACCATTAATCTGGTAATACGCTATACAATTATCTGGCAGATGATCTGCAACATCTGGCTTGTTGGAATGAAAATCTGGTAATGGATGAGAGCAAATGACAATCAACCATTTCCTCTCAAACACTGGAAAAGGGACAAAAACTGTCATTCATGCAAATTGATTAAAGCCGTGATTTAACCAATTTGTCTGTGTGACGGGTTTTGTCCATTTTCCAGTGTTTGGGAGAAAATGATAAATTTTCCATTTGCTTTCATCCGTTACCAGATTTTCATTCCAACCAGCCAGATCTGGCTGATTATCTGCCAGATAATTGTATAGTATATGCCCAGCTTTATTACATATACCCTTATGTGTTCACTGGTATTTGCTTGTCTTTGGGACTTAAAGTCAAAGTAGTGATAGTTTGTCATGTGCATTTTTTGTGCTTAATAAATAAGCCCCCAAGTAATAAATAAAAATATAGAACTGAGAGCATAAATGAAAAAAGTCTACATTACAGTTGGACAATAAATTTGGTTGATTTAGAAATTATACAAATATTGACATAATTAGTAACGCCCACTGGAGAAATCAGACCAAATGTAATACATCAGTTCAGTCACCAAAAGTCATGTGTCTGTAGCTTTATAAAAGGAGCTTACCCTCTGACACTTAGGAGTAGAGTAAATTAGGCACACACATAATGGATTGCTGCAGTAGTGCTATGACAGGAAAATCTCACTGGTTTCCACCTCTGTGGAATGCAGCTAAAAGCAATTAAGGATGTATTACCTGGATAAATTGTATAGTATATGTATGTCAGGTTCTGTCAGAAGATTGCAGCTAATTGAATATTACCATTATTGTAGTCGGAAAATTATAATGTGTTATTGTGGGAGTTGTAATGTTAGTTGCAATCATCTGTGGCCCAGAGAAATCTACAGTTCTGTGCACATTAAATATTGTACATAGCTGAATGCATGGGTGGTATTCATGTGACCGGCGGTCGGGAGAATAGTACAACATCCATATGTGATGAATCATTTAATCTACACTGCATACACCCTGCTTATTTCTCTAACGTCCTTGAGGATGCTGGGACTCCGTAAGGACCATGGGGAATAGACGGGCTCCGCAGGAGATAGGGCACTTTAAGAAAGCTTTGGACTCTGGGTGTGCACTGGCTCCTCCCTCTATGCCCCTCCTCCAGACCTCAGTTTTATACTGTGACCAGAGCAAGATGGGTGCACTGCAGAGAGCTCTCATGAGTTCTCTGCCTAGAAATTTTTATTTGGATTTTTTTCTACTTTTTTACAGGGACCACTGCTGGCAACAGGCTCCCTGCATCGAGGGACTGAGGAGAGAGGGGCAGACCTTCTTGTCTAAGATAGGCTCTGCTTCCTCGGCTACTGGACACCATTAGCTCCAGAGGGGGTGAACACAGGTTCTTACTGGGCGTCCACCCCCAGAGCCGCGCCGCCGTTCTCCTCACAGTGCCAGAAGAACCGAAGTCAGAAGACGTCAGGCGGCAGAATCCTTCAGCTTCACTGAGGTAACGCACAGCACTGCAGCTGTGCATCATTGCTCCCATACACCTCACATACTCCGGTCACTGTAAGGGTGCAGGGCGCGGGGGGGGGGGGGGGGGGGCGCCCTGGGCAGCAATATAACACCTCTATTATGGCAAAAGACAATATACATGTGCAGGTGGGCACTGTACATGTATATAAAAGAGCCCCCGCCATATTTTAGTAAGTTTGAGCGGGACAGAAGACCGCCGCCGAGGGGGCGGGGCTTCTCCCTTAGCACTCACCAGCGCCATTTTCTCTCCACAGCACCGCTGAGAGGACGCTCCCCGTACTCTCCCCTGCTTACACACGGTGAAGGGGTGTTTAAAAGAGGGGGGGGGGGGGCACATAATTGGCGGATAACATATTATACAGCGCGGCTGGGGGAAAAACATTTTGTGATGGTCTCCAGGGTCATTGCGCTGGGGTGTGTGCTGGCATACTCTCTCTCTGTCTCTCCAAAGGGCCTTGAAGGTGATACTGTCTTCAGAAAAGAGGTTCCCTGTGTGTGTGTGAAGTGTGTCAGTACGCGTGTATCGACATGTTTGACGAGGAAGGCTCGCTTAATGTGGAGGGGGAGTGCTTGAATGTCATGTCGCCGTCGGCAACACCGACACCGGAATGGGTGGATAGGCTGAATGTCTTGAATGCAAATGTCAATCTATTGCATTAAAAGGTTAGACAAGGCTGAAGCTAGGGATCAGTCAGGTAGCCAGTAGAGATGAGCGGGTTCGGTTCCTCTGAATCCGAACCCGCCCGAACTTCATGTTTTTTTTCACGGGTCCGAGCGACTCGGATCTTCCCGCCTTGCTCGGTTAACCCGAGCGCGCCCGAACGTCATCATCCCGCTGTCGGATTCTCGCGAGGCTCGGATTATATCGCGAGACTCGGATTCTATATAAGGAGCCGCGCGTCGCCGCCATTTTCACACGTGCATTGAGAGTCATAGGGAGAGGACGTGGCTGGCGTCCTCTCCGTTTAGAGAAGAGAGAGACACAGTAGAGACGAGAGAGACACAGTAGTAGTAATTTTGGGGAGCATTATTAGGAGGAGTACTACTATACTACTATACTACTTGCTGAAGTGATATAGATTAGATAGTGTGACTGTAAGTGTATTGTATTATCTGACTTGTGGGGGAGACACTGACAGTGGGGAGCAGTTAGAGTCTGAGAGCAGGACTCAGGAGTACATATAACGTACAGTGCACACTTTTGCTGCCAGAGTCAGTGCCACACTGCCATTGTTGTGACCACACTGACCACCAGTATAATAATATATTTTGTGATTGTCTGCTTAGGACTCGGAGTACTAGTTGCAAGTTGCAACGTGAGTGACCTGACCACCAGTTTAATAATCAATCACCACCAGTTTAATATATATATATATATATATATATAATTGTATATAATATATATATATATATATATAATATTGTATACCACCTACCCGTGGTTTTTTTTTTTTTCATTCTTCTTTATACATACTACTATAGTAGCTTACTGTAGCAGTCTGCGGTGCTGCTGACCTGACAGTGTCCAGCAGGTCCGTCATCAGTCATTACATAATAAATATATATAGTACCTGTCCGGCTGCAGTACTAGTGATATTATATTGATTTCATCTCATTATCAATAATTTATCATCCAGTCTAGACTCTATATTAGCAGCAGACACAGTACGTTAGTCCACGGCTGTAGCTACCTCTGTGTCGGCACTCGGCAGTCCATCCATAATTGTATACCACCTACCCGTGGTTTTTTTTTTTCTTTCTTCTTTGTACATACTACTATAGTATAGTAGCTTACTGTAGCAGTCTGCGGTGCTGCTGAGCTGACAGTGTCCAGCAGGTCCGTCATCAGTCATCATTACCTAATAAATATATTATCTACCTGTCCGGCTGCAGTACTAGTGATATTATATATACATACATATATATATTGATTTCATATCATTATCATCCAGTCTATATTAGCAGCAGACACAGTACGGTAGTCCACGGCTGTAGCTACCTCTGTGTCGGCACTCGGCAGTCCATCCATAATTGTATACCACCTACCCGTGGTTTTTTTTTTCTTTCTTCTTTGTACATACTACTATAATATAGTAGCTTACTGTAGCAGTCTGCGGTGCTGCTGAGCTGACAGTGTCCAGCAGGTCCGTCATCAGTCATCATTACCTAATAAATATATTATCTACCTGTCCGGCTGCAGTACTAGTGATATTATATATACATACATATATATATTGATTTCATATCATTATCATCCAGTCTATATTAGCAGCATACACAGTACGTTAGTCCACGGCTGTAGCTACCTCTGTGTCGGCACTCGGCAGTCCATCCATAATTGTATACCACCTACCCGTGGTTTTTTTTTTTCTTTCTTCTTTGTACATACTACTATAGTATAGTAGCTTACTGTAGCAGTCTGCGGTGCTGCTGAGCTGACAGTGTCCAGCAGGTCCGTCATCAGTCATCATTACCTAATAAATATATTATCTACCTGTCCGGCTGCAGTACTAGTGATATTATATATACATACATATATATATTGATTTCATATCATTATCATCCAGTCTATATTAGCAGCAGACACAGTACGGTAGTCCACGGCTGTAGCTACCTCTGTGTCGGCGCTCGGCAGTCCATCCATAATTGTATACCACCTACCCGTGGTTTTTTTTTTTCTTTCTTCTTTGTACATACTACTATAGTATAGTAGCTTACTGTAGCAGTCTGCGGTGCTGCTGAGCTGACAGTGTCCAGCAGGTCCGTCATCAGTCATCATTACCTAATAAATATATTATCTACCTGTCCGGCTGCAGTACTAGTGATATTATATATACATACATATATATATTGATTTCATATCATTATCATCCAGTCTATATTAGCAGCAGACACAGTACGGTAGTCCACGGCTGTAGCTACCTCTGTGTCGGCACTCGGCAGTCCATCCATAATTGTATACCACCTACCCGTGGTTTTTTTTTTCTTTCTTCTTTGTACATACTACTATAGTATAGTAGCTTACTGTAGCAGTCTACGGTGCTGCTGAGCTGACAGTGTCCAGCAGGTCCGTCATCAGTCATCATTACCTAATAAATATATTATCTACCTGTCCGGCTGCAGTACTAGTGATATTATATATACATACATATATATATTGATTTCATATCATTATCATCCAGTCTATATTAGCAGCAGACACAGTACGTTAGTCCACGGCTGTAGCTACCTCTGTGTCGGCACTCGGCAGTCCATCCATAATTGTATACCACCTACCCGTGGTTTTTTTTTTCTTTCTTCTTTGTACATACTACTATAGTATAGTAGCTTACTGTAGCAGTCTGCGGTGCTGCTGAGCTGACAGTGTCCAGCAGGTCCGTCATCAGTCATCATTACCTAATAAATATATTATCTACCTGCCCGGCTGCAGTACTAGTGATATTATATATACATACATATATATATTGATTTCATATCATTATCATCCAGTCTATATTAGCAGCAGACACAGTACGGTAGTCCACGGCTGTAGCTACCTCTGTGTCGGCACTCGGCAGTCCATCCATAAGTATACTAGTATCCATCCATCTCTATTGTTTACCTGAGGTGCCTTTTAGTTGTGCCTATTAAAATATGGAGAACAAAAATGTTGAGGTTCCAAAATTAGGGAAAGATCAAGATCCACTTCCACCTCGTGCTGAAGCTGCTGCCACTAGTCATGGCCGAGACGATGAAATGCCAGCAACGTCGTCTGCCAAGGCCGATGCCCAATGTCATAGTACAGAGCATGTCAAATCCAAAACACCAAATATCAGTAAAAAAAGGACTCCAAAACCTAAAATAAAATTGTCGGAGGAGAAGCGTAAACTTGCCAATATGCCATTTACCACACGGAGTGGCAAGGAACGGCTGAGGCCCTGGCCTATGTTCATGGCTAGTGGTTCAGCTTCACATGAGGATGGAAGCACTCAGCCTCTCGCTAGAAAAATGAAAAGACTCAAGCTGGCAAAAGCACCGCAAAGAACTGTGCGTTCTTCGAAATCCCAAATCCACAAGGAGAGTCCAATTGTGTCGGTTGCGATGCCTGACCTTCCCAACACTGGACGTGAAGAGCATGCGCCTTCCACCATTTGCACGCCCCCTGCAAGTGCTGGAAGGAGCACCCGCAGTCCAGTTCCTGATAGTCAGATTGAAGATGTCAGTGTTGAAGTACACCAGGATGAGGAGGATATGGGTGTTGCTGGCGCTGGGGAGGAAATTGACCAGGAGGATTCTGATGGTGAGGTGGTTTGTTTAAGTCAGGCACCCGGGGAGACACCTGTTGTCCGTGGGAGGAATATGGCCACTGACATGCCTGGTGAAAATACCAAAAAAATCAGCTCTTCGGTGTGGAAGTATTTCAACAGAAATGCGGACAACAGGTGTCAAGCCGTGTGTTGCCTTTGTCAAGCTGTAATAAGTAGGGGTAAGGACGTTAACCACCTCGGAACATCCTCCCTTATACGTCACCTGCAGCGCATTCATAATAAGTCAGTGACAAGTTCAAAAACTTTGGGTGACAGCGGAAGCAGTCCACTGACCAGTAAATACCTTCCTCTTGTAACCAAGCTCACGCAAACCACCCCACCAGCTCCCTCAGTGTCAATTTCCTCCTTCCCCAGGAATGCCAATAGTCCTGCAGGCCATGTCACTGGCAATTCTGACGATTCCTCTCCTGCCTGGGATTCCTCCGATGCATCCTTGCGTGTAACGCCTACTGCTGCTGGCGCTGCTGTTGTTGCTGCTGGGAGTCGATGGTCATCCCAGAGGGGAAGTCGTAAGACCACTTTTACTACTTCCACCAAGCAATTGACTGTCCAACAGTCCTTTGCGAGGAAGATGAAATATCACAGCAGTCATCCTACTGCAAAGCGGATAACTGAGGCCTTGGCATCCTGGGTGGTGAGAAACGTGGTTCCGGTATCCATCATTACTGCAGAGCCAACTAGAGACTTGTTGGAGGTACTGTGTCCCCGGTACCAAATACCATCTAGGTTCCATTTCTCTAGGCAGGCGATACCGAAAATGTACACAGACCTCAGAAAAAGAGTCACCAGTGTCCTAAAAAATGCAGCTGTACCCAATGTCCACTTAACCACGGACATGTGGACAAGTGGAGCAGGGCAGGCTCAGGACTATATGACTGTGACAGCCCACTGGGTAGATGTATGGACTCCCGCCGCAAGAACAGCAGCGGCGGCACCAGTAGCAGCATCTCGCAAACGCCAACTCTTTCCTAGGCAGGCTACGCTTTGTATCACCGCTTTCCAGAATACGCACACAGCTGAAAACCTCTTACGGCAACTGAGGAAGATCATCGCGGAATGGCTTACCCCAATTGGACTCTCCTGTGGATTTGTGGCATCGGACAACGCCAGCAATATTGTGTGTGCATTAAATATGGGCAAATTCCAGCACGTCCCATGTTTTGCACATACCTTGAATTTGGTGGTGCAGAAATATTTAAAAAACGACAGGGGCGTGCAAGAGATGCTGTCGGTGGCCAGAAGAATTGCGGGACACTTTCGGCGTACAGGCACCACGTACAGAAGACTGGAGCACCACCAAAAACTACTGAACCTGCCCTGCCATCATCTGAAGCAAGAAGTGGTAACGAGGTGGAATTCAACCCTCTATATGCTTCAGAGGTTGGAGGAGCAGCAAAAGGCCATTCAAGCCTATACAATTGAGCACGATATAGGAGGTGGAATGCACCTGTCTCAAGCGCAGTGGAGAATGATTTCAACGTTGTGCAAGGTTCTGATGCCCTTTGAACTTGCCACACGTGAAGTCAGTTCAGACACTGCCAGCCTGAGTCAGGTCATTCCCCTCATCAGGCTTTTGCAGAAGAAGCTGGAGACATTGAAGGAGGAGCTAACACGGAGCGATTCCGCTAGGCATGTGGGACTTGTGGATGGAGCCCTTAATTCGCTTAACAAGGATTCACGGGTGGTCAATCTGTTGAAATCAGAGCACTACATTTTGGCCACCGTGCTCGATCCTAGATTTAAAGCCTACCTTGGATCTCTCTTTCCGGCAGACACAAGTCTGCTGGGGTTGAAAGACCTGCTGGTGAGAAAATTGTCAAGTCAAGCGGAACGCGACCTGTCAACATCTCCTCCTTCACATTCTCCCGCAACTGGGGGTGCGAGGAAAAGGCTCAGAATTCCGAGCCCACCCGCTGGCGGTGATGCAGGGCAGTCTGGAGCGACTGCTGATGCTGACATCTGGTCCGGACTGAAGGACCTGACAACGATTACGGACATGTCGTCTACTGTCACTGCATATGATTCTCTCAACATTGAAAGAATGGTGGAGGATTATATGAGTGACCGCATCCAAGTAGGCACGTCACACAGTCCGTACTTATACTGGCAGGAAAAAGAGGCAATTTGGAGGCCCTTGCACAAACTGGCTTTATTCTACCTAAGTTGCCCTCCCACAAGTGTGTACTCCGAAAGAGTGTTTAGTGCCGCCGCTCACCTTGTCAGCAATCGGCATACGAGGTTACATCCAGAAAATGTGGAGAAGATGATGTTCATTAAAATGAATTATAATCAATTCCTCCGTGGAGACATTGACCAGCAGCAATTGCCTCCACAAAGTACACAGGGAGCTGAGATGGTGGATTCCAGTGGGGACGAATTGATAATCTGTGAGGAGGGGGATGTACACGGTGATATGTTGGAGGATGATGATGAGGTGGACATCTTGCCTCTGTAGAGCCAGTTTGTGCAAGGAGAGATTAATTGCTTCTTTTTTGGTGGGGGTCCAAACCAACCCGTCATTTCAGTCACAGTCGTGTGGCAGACCCTGTCACTGAAATGATGGGTTGGTTAAAGTGTGCATGTCCTGTTTATACAACATAAGGGTGGGTGGGAGGGCCCAAGGACAATTCCATCTTGCACCTCTTTTTTCTTTAATTTTTCTTTGCGTCATGTGCTGTTTGTGGAATGTTTTTTGGAAGGGCCATCCTGCGTGACACTGCAGTGCCACTCCTAGATGGGCCCGGTGTTTGTGTCGGCCACTAGGGTCGCTTATCTTACTCACACAGCTACCTCATTGCGCCTCTTTTTTTCTTTGCGTCATGTGCTGTTTGGGGAGGGTTTTTTGGAAGGGCCATCCTGCGTGACACTGCAGTGCCACTCCTAGATGGGCCAGGTGTTTGTGTCGGCCACTAGGGTCGCTTATCTTACTCACACAGCTACCTCATTGCGCCTCTTTTTTTCTTTGCGTCATGTGCTGTTTGGGGAGGGTTTTTTGGAAGGGCCATCCTGCGTGACACTGCAGTGCCACTCCTAGATGGGCCCGGTGTTTGTGTCGGCCACTAGGGTCGCTTATCTTACTCACACAGCTACCTCATTGCGCCTCTTTTTTTCTTTGCATCATGTGCTGTTTGGGGAGGGTTTTTTGGAAGGGCCATCCTGCGTGACACTGCAGTGCCACTCCTAGATGGGCCCGGTGTTTGTGTCGGCCACTAGGGTCGCTTATCTTACTCACACAGCTACCTCATTGCGCCTCTTTTTTTCTTTGCGTCATGTGCTGTTTGGGGAGGGTTTTTTGGAAGGACCATCCTGCGTGACACTGCAGTGCCACTCCTAGATGGGCCCGGTGTTTGTATCGGCCACTAGGGTCGCTTATCTTACTCACACAGCTACCTCATTGCGCCTCTTTTTTTCTTTGCGTCATGTGCTGTTTGGGGAGGGTTTTTTGGAAGGGCCATCCTGCGTGACACTGCAGTGCCACTCCTAGATGGGCCCGGTGTTTGTGTCGGCCACTAGGGTCGCTTATCTTACTCACACAGCTACCTCATTGCGCCTCTTTTTTTCTTTGCGTCATGTGCTGTTTGGGGAGGGTTTTTTGGAAGGGACATCCTGCGTGACACTGCAGTGCCACTCCTAGATGGGCCCGGTGTTTGTGTCGGCCACTAGGGTCGCTTATCTTACTCACACAGCTATCTCATTGCGCCTCTTTTTTTCTTTGCGTCATGTGCTGTTTGGGGAGGGTTTTTTGGAAGGGACATCCTGCGTGACACTGCAGTGCCACTCCTAGATGGGCCCGGTGTTTGTGTCGGCCACTAGGGTCGCTTATCTTACTCACACAGCTACCTCATTGCGCCTCTTTTTTTCTTTGCGTCATGTGCTGTTTGGGGAGGGTTTTTTGGAAGGGACATCCTGCGTGACACTGCAGTGCCACTCCTAGATGGGCCCGGTGTTTGTGTCGGCCACTAGGGTCGCTTATCTTACTCACACAGCTACCTCATTGCGCCTCTTTTTTTCTTTGCATCATGTGCTGTTTGGGGAGGGTTTTTTGGAAGGGACATCCTGCGTGACACTGCAGTGCCACTCCTAGATGGGCCCGGTGTTTGTGTCGGCCACTAGGGTCGCTTATCTTACTCACACAGCTACCTCATTGCGCCTCTTTTTTTCTTTGCGTCATGTGCTGTTTGGGGAGGGTTTTTTGGAAGGGACATCCTGCGTGACACTGCAGTGCCACTCCTAGATGGGCCCGGTGTTTGTGTCGGCCACTAGGGTCGCTTATCTTACTCACACAGCTATCTCATTGCGCCTCTTTTTTTCTTTGCGTCATGTGCTGTTTGGGGAGGGTTTTTTGGAAGGGACATCCTGCGTGACACTGCAGTGCCACTCCTAGATGGGCCCGGTGTTTGTGTCGGCCACTAGGGTCGCTTATCTTACTCACACAGCTACCTCATTGCGCCTCTTTTTTTCTTTGCGTCATGTGCTGTTTGGGGAGGGTTTTTTGGAAGGACCATCCTGCGTGACACTGCAGTGCCACTCCTAGATGGGCCCGGTGTTTGTGTCGGCCACTAGGGTCGCTTATCTTACTCACACAGCTACCTCATTGCGCCTCTTTTTTTCTTTGCGTCATGTGCTGTTTGGGGAGGGTTTTTTGGAAGGGACATCCTGCGTGACACTGCAGTGCCACTCCTAGATGGGCCCGGTGTTTGTGTCGGCCACTAGGGTCGCTTATCTTACTCACACAGCTACCTCATTGCGCCTCTTTTTTTCTTTGCGTCATGTGCTGTTTGGGGAGTGTTTTTTGGAAGGGACATCCTGCGTGACACTGCAGTGCCACTCCTAGATGGGCCCGGTGTTTGTGTCGGCCACTAGGGTCGCTTATCTTACTCACACAGCTACCTCATTGCGCCTCTTTTTTTCTTTGCGTCTTGTGCTGTTTGGGGAGGGTTTTTTGGAAGGGACATCCTGCGTGACACTGCAGTGCCACTCCTAGATGGGCCCGGTGTTTGTGTCGGCCACTAGGGTCGCTTAGCTTAGTCATCCAGCGACCTAGGTGCAAATTTTAGGACTAAAAATAATATTGTGAGGTGTGAGGTATTCAGAATAGACTGAAAATGAGTGTAAATTATGGTTTTTGAGGTTAATAATACTTTGGGATCAAATTGACCCCCAAATTCTATGATTTAAACTGTTTTTTAGTGTTTTTTAAAAAAAACACCCGAATCCAAAACACACCCGAATCCGACAAAAAAAATTTGGTGAGGTTTTGCCAAAACGCGGTCGAACCCAAAACACGGCCGCGGAACCGAACCCAAAACCAAAACACAAAACCCGAAAAATTTCAAGTGCTCATCTCTAGTAGCCAGTCCATGCCTGTCCCTGTGGCGCCAGGCCCTTCGGGGTCTCAGAAGCGCACCATATCCCAGATCGATGACACAGATAACGACACGGATACTGACTCTAGTGTCGACTATGAAGATGCAAAATTACAGCCGAGGGTGGCAAAAGGTATTCGGTACATGATTATTGCCATTAAAGAGGTTTTGCATATTACTGAGGAACCCCCTGTCCCTGACACGAGGGTACACATGTATAAAGGGAAAAAGCCTGAAGTCACCTTTCCGTCCTCATTTGAACTGAGTGAATTGTGCGAAAAGGCTTGGGAATCTCCGGATAGGAGACCACAAGTTCCCAAAAGGATTCTTATGGCGTATCCTTTTCCACAAACGGATAGGAATTAGAGATGAGCGCCGGAAATTTTTCGGGTTTTGTGTTTTGGTTTTGGGTTCGGTTCCGCGGCCGTGTTTTGGGTTCGACCGCGTTTTGGCAAAACCTCACCGAATTTTTTTTGTCGGATTCGGGTGTGTTTTGGATTCGGGTGTTTTTTTAAAAAAACCCTAAAAAACAGCTTAAATCATAGAATTTGGGGGTAATTTTGATCCCAAAGTATTATTAACCTCAAAAAACATAATTTACACTCATTTTCAGCCTATTCTGAACACATCACACCTCACAATATTATTTTTAGTCCTAAAATTTGCACCGAGGTCGCTGTGTGAGTAAGATAAGCGACCCTAGTGGCCGACACAAACACCGGGCCCATCTAGGAGTGGCACTGCAGTGTCACGCAGGATGTCCCTTCCAAAAAACCCTCCCCAAACAGCACATGACGCAAAGAAAAAAAGAGGCGCAATGAGGTAGCTGTGTGAGTAAGATTAGCGACCCTAGTGGCCGACACAAACACCGGGCCCATCTAGGAGAGGCACTGCAGTGTCACGCAGGATGTCCCTTCCAAAAAACCCTCCCCAAACAGCACATGACGCAAAGAAAAAAAGAGGCTTTTTACTGATATTTGGTGTTTTGGATTTGACATGCTCTGTACTATGACATTGGGCATCGGCCTTGGCAGACGACGTTGCTGGCATTTCATCGTCTCGGCCATGACTAGTGGCAGCAGCTTCAGCACGAGGTGGAAGTGGATCTTGATCTTTCCCTAATTTTGGAACCTCAACTTTTTTGTTCTCCATATTTTATAGGCAGAACTAAAAGGCACCTCAGGTAAACAATGGAGATGGATGGATTGGATACTAGTATACAATTATGGACGGACTGCCACGGTTAGGTGGTATAAAAAAACCACGGTTAGGTGGTATATATTATAATAATAATACAATTATGGATGGACGGACTGCCTGCCGACTGCCGACACAGAGGTAGCCACAGCCGTGAACTACCGCACTGTACACTGGTTGATAAAGAGATAGTAGTATACTCGTAACAACTAGTATGACACTATGACGACGGTATAAAGAATGAAAAAAAAACCACGGTTAGGTGGTATATATTATAATAATAATACAATTATGGATGGACGGACTGCCTGCCGACTGCCGACACAGAGGTAGCCACAGCCGTGAACTACCGCACTGTACACTGGTTGATAAAGAGATAGTAGTATACTCGTAACAACTAGTATGACACTATGACGACGGTATAAAGAATGAAAAAAAAACCACGGTTAGGTGGTATATATTATAATAATAATACAATTATGGATGGACGGACTGCCTGCCGACTGCCGACACAGAGGTAGCCACAGCCGTGAACTACCGCACTGTACACTGGTTGATAAAGAGATAGTAGTATACTCGTAACAACTAGTATGACACTATGACGACGGTATAAAGAATGAAAAAAAAACCACGGTTAGGTGGTATATATTATAATAATAATACAATTATGGATGGACGGACTGCCTGCCGACTGCCGACACAGAGGTAGCCACAGCCGTGAACTACCGCACTGTACACTGGTTGATAAAGAGATAGTAGTATACTCGTAACAACTAGTATGACACTATGACGACGGTATAAAGAATGCAAAAAAAACCACAGTTAGGTGGTATATATTATAATAATAATACAATTATGGATGGACGGACTGCCTGCCGACTGCCGACACAGAGGTAGCCACAGCCGTGAACTACCGCACTGTACACTGGTTGATAAAGAGATAGTAGTATACTCGTAACAACTAGTATGACACTATGACGGTATAAAGAATGAAAAAAAAACCACGGTTAGGTGGTATATATTATAATAATAATACAATTATGGATGGACGGACTGCCTGCCGACTGCCGACACAGAGGTAGCCACAGCCGTGAACTACCGCACTGTACACTGGTTGATAAAGAGATAGTAGTATACTCGTAACAATTAGGATGACACTATGACGGTATAAAGAATGAAAAAAAAACCACGGTTAGGTGGTAGGTATATAATAATAAATAATACAATTCTGGTCGGACGGACTGCCTGCCGTGTGCCGACACAGAGGTAGCCACAGCCGTGAACTACCGCACTGTACACTGGTTGATAAAGAGATAGTAGTATACTCGTAACAATTAGGATGACACTATGACGGTATAAAGAATGAAAAAAAAACCACGGTTAGGTGGTAGGTATATAATAATAAATAATACAATTCTGGTCGGACGGACTGCCTGCCGTGTGCCGACACAGAGGTAGCCACAGCCGTGAACTACCGCACTGTACACTGGTTGATAAAGAGATAGTAGTATACTCGTAACAATTAGGATGACACTATGACGGTATAAAGAATGAAAAAAAAACCACGGTTAGGTGGTAGGTATATAATAATAAATAATACAATTCTGGTCGGACGGACTGCCTGCCGTGTGCCGACACAGAGGTAGCCACAGCCGTGAACTACCGCACTGTACACTGGTTGATAAAGAGATAGTAGTATACTCGTAACAATTAGGATGACACTATGACGGTATAAAGAATGAAAAAAAAACCACGGTTAGGTGGTAGGTATATAATAATAAATAATACAATTCTGGTCGGACGGACTGCCTGCCGTGTGCCGACACAGAGGTAGCCACAGCCGTGAACTACCGCACTGTACACTGGTTGATAAAGAGATAGTAGTATACTCGTAACAATTAGGATGACACTATGACGGTATAAAGAATGAAAAAAAAACCACGGTTAGGTGGTAGGTATATAATAATAAATAATACAATTCTGGTCGGACGGACTGCCTGCCGTGTGCCGACACAGAGGTAGCCACAGCCGTGAACTACCGCACTGTACTGTGTCTGCTGCTAATATAGACTGGTTGATATTTAAAGAGATATTAGTAGTATACAACAATACTATACTGGTGGTCAGGCACTGGTCACCACTCCTGCAGCAAAAGTGTGCACTGTTAATTAATATAATTGTACTCCTGGCTCCTGCTAACAACCTGCAGTGCTCCCCAGTCTCCCCCACAATTAATTATAAGCTTTTAATTTATACATTGATGACTGTGCAGCACACTGGGCTGAGCTGAGTGCACACAGACTGAGTCACACTGTGTGACTGACTGTGCTGTGTATCGTTTTTTTTTTCAGGCAGAGAACGGATATAGCAGAGAGAAGTGAACGGATATATTATATTAAATAAAAGTTAACTAGCAACTGCACTGGTCACTGACTGTGGTAAACTAACTCTGTCTGCGACTCTGCACAATCTCTCTCTATCTAATCTATCTATCTCTATTCTAATGGAGAGGACGCCAGACACGTCCTCTCCCTATCAATCTCAATGCACGAGTGAAAATGGCGGCGACGCGCGGCTCCTTATATAGAATCCGAGTCTCGCGATAGAATCCGAGCCTCGCGAGAATCCGACAGCGTCATGATGACGTTCGGGCGCGCTCGGGTTAACCGAGCAAGGCGGGAAGATCCGAGTCGCTCGGACCCGTGGAAAAAAAAGTGAAGTTCGTGCGGGTTCGGATTCAAAGAAACCGAACCCGCTCATCTCTAGATAGGATACGATGGGAATCTTCACCTAAAGTAGACAAGGCGCTGACACGCTTGTCCAAAAAGGTGGCACTGCCTTCTCAGGATACGGCTTCCCTCAAGGATCCTGCTGATCGCAGGCAGGAAATTACCATGAAGCACATTTACACTCATTCAGGTACTATTGTTAGACCGGCTATGGCATCGGCCTGGGTTTGTAGTGCGGTCGTGGCATGGGCAGATTCCTTATCTACGGAGATTGACGCCTTAGATAGGGATGCCATTCAAATGACCATAGAGCATATCAGAGATGCTGCCTTGTATATGAGAGATGCTCAGAGAGACATTTGTTTATTAAGCTCCAGAATAAATGCTATGTCTGTTTCTGCTAGGCGGCTCTTGTGGACCCGACAGTGGACGGGAGACGCCGATTCAAAGCGGCATATGGAGTCCTTGCCTTACAAAGGGGAGGAGTTGTTTGGAGACGGCCTCTCGGACCTTGTCTCTTCTGCTACGGCTGGTAAGTCGAATTTCTTACCTTATGTCCCCCCGCAACATACAAAAAAGGCACCTCATTTCAAATGCAGCCCTTTCGTTCCAATAAAAACAAAAAGGTACGGGGATTGTCCTTTGTTGCCAGAGGGAAAGGCAGGGGAAAGACGCTGCACACAGCTAGTTCCCAAGAGCAGAAGTCCTCCCCTGCGTCTGCAAAGTCCACCGCATGACGCTGGGGCTTCCCAGGGGGAGGCAGATCTAGTGGGGGCTCGTCTTCGGTTTTTCAGCCACGTCTGGGTTCACTCGCAGGTGGATCCCTGGACATTAGAGATTGTTTCTCAAGGATACAGGCTGGAATTCGAAGACTTGCCTCCTCGCCGGTTTTTCAAATCGGCTCTGCCGGCTTCCCTGTCAGAGAGGGAGCTAGTGTTGGCAGCAATCCAAAAATTGTATATTCAACAGGTGATTGTCACAGTTCCCCATCTCCAGCAAGGAGAGGGATATTACTCAACCCTGTTTGTGGTCCCGAAACCGGACGGTTCGGTCAGACCCATTTTAAACCTAAAATCCCTGAACCTGTACTTGAAGAGGTTCAAGTTCAAAATGGAATCACTCAGGGCGGTCATCGCCAGCCTGGAGGGGGGGGATTGGATGGTGTCCCTGGACATAAAGGATGCTTACCTTCATGTTCCTGTATTCCCCCCTCATCAGGCGTTCCTGAGATTTGCAGTGCAGGACTGTCACTACCAATTTCAGACGTTGCCGTTTGGGCTGTCCACGGCCCCCGAGAATTTTCACCAAGGTAATGGCGGAAATGATGGTGCTCCTGCGCAGGCAGGGGGTCACAATTATCCCATACTTGGATGATCTCCTCATAAAGGCGAGATCTCGGGAGAAGTTGCTGGACAGCGTGTCTCTGTCCATGAAGACGTTGCAGTTACACGGCTGGATTCTCAATATACCGAAGTCCCAGCTAGTCCCTACAACGTGTCTAACTATTTTGGGCCTGATTCTAGACACAGACCAGAAAAAGGTTTTTCTTCTGGTCGAAAAGGTTAAGGAGCTCATAGCCTTGGTCAGGAACCTATTAAAACCAAAACAGGTTTCAGTGCATCATTGCACGCGGGTCCTGGGGAAGATGGTGGCTTCATACGAGGCCATCCCTTTCGGCAGGTTCCATGCAAGGACTTTTCAATGGGACCTCTTGGACAAGTGGTCCGGGTCCCATTTACAAATGCATCGAAGGATCACCCTGTCTCCAAGGACCAGGGTATCTCTCCTGTGGTGGCTGCACAGTGCTCACCTACTAGAGGGTCTCAGGTTCGGCATTCAGGACTGGATCCTGGTGACCACGGACGCAAGCCTCCAAGGCTGGGGCGCAGTCACACTGGGAAGAAATTTCCAAGGTCTCTGGTCAAATCTAGAGACTTGTCTCCACATCAACGTCCTGGAGTTGAGGGCCATATACAACACCCTGCGTCAAGCGGAGGAATTGCTTCGGGAAAAAACGGTTCTGATTCAGTCGGACAATGTCACGGCAGTGGCTCATATAAACCGCCAAGGCGGAACGAGGAGCAGAGTGGCCATGGCAGAAGCGACCAGGATTCTACGCTGGGCGGAAGGCCATGTAAGCGCGCTATCAGCAGTGTTCATCCCGGGGGTGGACAACTGGGAGGCGGACTTCCTCAGCAGGCACGACCTGCATCCGCGAGAGTGGGGACTTCATCAAGAAGTCTTCGCACAGATCACGGGTCGGTGGGGACTGCCTCAAATAGACATGATGGCATCCCGTCTCAACAAATAGCTAAAGCGGTATTGCGCCAGGTCAAGGGACCCTCAGGCGGTAGCGGTAGACGCTCTGGTGACACCTTGGGTGTTCAGATCGGTCTATGTGTTTCCTCCTCTTCCTCTCATAACCAAAGTGTTGAGAATAATAAGAATAAGCAGGGTCAGAACAATCCTCATTGTTCCAGCTTTGCCACGGAGGACTTGGTATCCGGAGCTGCAAGAGTTGCTCACAGAAGATCCGTGACCTCTTCCTCCAAGGCAGGACCTGCTACGGTAGGGGCCCTGTCTGTTCCAAGACTTACCGCGGCTGCGTTTGACGGCATGGCGGTTGAACGCCGGATCCTAGCGGAAAAAGGGATTCCGGAGGAGGTCATTCCTACCCTGATCAAGGCTAGGAAAGACGTGACGTTAAAACATTATCACCGTATATGGTGAAAATATGTTTCTTGGTGTGAGGCCAGAGCTGCTCCTATGGAGGAGTTCCATTTGGGCCGTCTACTTCACTTCCTTCAAACAGGAGTGACTTTGGGCCTAAAATTAGGGTCCATAAAGGTCCAAATTTCGTCCGTATCCATTTTTTTCCAAAGAGAATTAGCCTCTCTTCTTGAAGTACAGACTTTTGTGAAGGGTGTGCTGCATATTCAGCCTCCCTTTGTGCCTCCGGTGGCACCTTGGGATCTTAACGTGGTGATACGTTTCCTCAGGTCACCTTGGTTTGAACCACTCAAAACTGTGGAGTTGAAATAGCTCACGTGGAAAGTGGTCATGTTGTTGGCATTGGCTTCGGCAAGACGTGTTTCAGAATTGGCAGCTTTATCACATAAAAGCCCATACTTGGTTTTTCACGTGGATAGGGCAGAGTTGAGGACTCGTCCTCACTTTCTGCCAAAAGTGGTCTCATCTTTTCATGTGAACCAACCTATTGTCATGCCTGCGGCTGCACGGGACTTGGAGGATTCCGAGTCCCTGGATGTGGTCAGGGCTTTGAAGATTTATGTGACCAGAACGGCTAGAATCAGGAAGACTGAAGCTCTGTTTGTTCTGTATGCGGCCAACAAGTTTGGCGCTCCTGCTTCAAAGCAGACTATTGCTCACTGGATCTGTAATACGATTCAACAGGCGCATTCTACGGCAGGTTTGCCATTGCCTAAATCGGTTAAGGCCCATTCCACTAGGAAAGTGGGCTCTTCTTGGGTGGCTGCCCGAGGGGTCTCGGCATTGCAATTGTGCCGAGCTGCTACTTGGTCGGGTTCAAACACCTTTGCAAAGTTCTACAAGTTTGATACCCTGGCTGAGGAGGACCTCATGTTTGCTCAATCGTTGCTGCAGAGTCATCCGCACTCTCCCGCCCGTTTGGGAGCTTTGGTATAATCCCCATGGTCCTTACGGAGTCCCAGCATCCTCAAGGACGTTAGAGAAAATAAGAATTTACTTACCAGTAAATCTATTTCTCATAGTCCGTAGAGGATGCTGGGCGCCCGTCCCAAGTGCGGACTTCTTCTGCAAGACTTGTATATAGTTGTTGCTTACATAAGGGTTATGTTATAGTTTATCGGTTTAACCGAGGCTATGTTGTTGTTCATACTGTTGACTGGGTAGTGTATCACAAGTTATACGGTGTGATTGGTGTGGCTGGTATGGATCTCGCCCTTAGATTTACAAAAATCCTTCCTCGTACTGTCCATCTCCTCTGGGCACAGTTTCCCTAACTGAGGTCTGGAGGAGGGGCATAGAGGGAGGAGCCAGTGCACACCCAGAGTCCAAAGCTTTCTTAAAGTGCCCTATCTCCTGCGGAGCCCGTCTATTCCCCATGGTCCTTACGGAGTCCCAGCTTCCTCTACGGACTACGAGAAATAGATTTACCGGTAAGTAAAATCTTATTTTATCCCTATTGTCACAGTCTGTTGGAGTACTGGAGAATAACTTTTTTCATTGTACAGATTTATTTTATCTTCACAGTCTTCCCAAATTCTTTTATTCATTACTGCTAGGTAAAGTACAAGAATATCTTGTTAGAAAATACCCAGTTAAACTTAATACAATATGAAGTCAAATGTTCTGGTTTTGGTAAATATGCCCTGACCAAATTTTTGTTTACAGCTGCCATTATCATCATCAGTATTTTACAATGTACTGAATACACAAGATGGCTGACAGGAAATGAGTTAGAAAAATCGACACGGGGGAGTTAGTCACTCACAATGAATTGAAATGGAAAGATATAAATGAAATATGAGGCAAACTGTTGGGCAATTTACATGTCTAGTTTACAGTATCAAATATGAAGTACTTTACAATAGCAATTGTAAAGTATCGTACTTGATACTGTAGACTACAGATCAGGGGCGGAACTACTGGCGGGGCAGGCAGTGCATTGCACTGGGGCCCCGCCGCACTCAAGGGCCCACAGCCTCCGTCCGGCATTACATGAATGAGTCACAATGACTCATTGTATGTCATGCCGCAGCCGCACACCAGCGCTCCCGTGACCCGCCCGTCATAAGGAACGATTCTGGCCACCCGCACACGAAGGAGGGAGGAGGGTCCGTCCCTCCCTCCCTCATATACAAACAGGTCACAGTCTCTCAGTGAAGGAGAGAGCCGCAGCAGCGCTTTGTTACTGGTGGAGGCGCTGCTGCTGCTGCTCCTCTGCTTCACTATAGGCTGTCTCTGAGAACAGCCTATAGGGAAGCAGAGGGGCAGCAGCAGCGCCTCCACCAGTAACACAGCGCTGCTGCGGCTCCCTCCTTCACCTCCCTCCTCCTTCTTCTCTACTGCTCGGGAAGCTGCACCGAGGAGCCTGAGCCAACAGAGAGGGTAAGTATAATTCTTCTTTCTTTCTTTCTTTCTTTCTTTCTTTCTTTCTTTCTTTCTTTCTTTCTTTCTTTCTTTCTTTCTTTCTTTCTTTCTTTCTTTCTTTCTTTCTTTCTGTCTCTTTCTTTTTTTATTTGTTGGGACTGCCTGCCGCAATGTGTAAAAAGGGGGGACTGCCTGCCGCTATGTATAAAAATGGGGAATCTGCCTGCCGCAATGTAAAAAATGGGGAATCTGCCTGCCGCAATGTAAAAATGGGGAATCTGCCTGCCGCAATGTAAAAATGGGGAATCTGCCTGCCGCAATGTAAAAATGGGGAATCTGCCTGCCGCAATGTGTAAAAATGGGGGATCTGCCTGCCGCAATGTAAAAATGGTGAATCTGCCTGCCGCAATGTGTAAAAATGGGGAATCTGCCTGCCGCTATGTATAAAAATGGGGAATCTGCCTGCCGCTATGTATAAAAATGGGGAATCTGCCTGCCGCTATGTGTAAAAAGGTAGAATCTGCCTGCCGTAATGTGTAAAAAGGGCACGCTATCTGCCGTTATGTGTAAAAGTGTATGGTGTCTGCCGTAATGTGTAAAATGGGGATGCTGTCTGCCGTAATGTGTAAAATGGGGACGCTGTCTGCCGTAATGTGTAAAAAGTGCACGCTGTCTGCCGCTATGTGTAACGAGGGCACGCTGTCTGCCGCTATGTGTAACGAGGGCACGCTGTCTGCCATTGTGTAAAAAGTGTATGCTGTCTGCCGCTATGTGTAACGAGGGCACGCTGTCTGCCGTTATGTGTAAAAAGTGCACGCTGTCTGCCGTTATGTGTAAAAAGGGGAATCTGTTCGCTGTAAGGAGTAAAAGGGTCTCTACCTGGTGTAGTGGTGCTACTGTGCGGCGTAATTTGAAGAATGGAGACTACTGTGCACCGTTTTATGAATTGGTATTATTTTGTGGACACACCCCTTCCCCACGAAGCCACGCCACTATGTATTTTTGCGCGCGCCTACGGCGCGCACTGCCCATGGGGTGGTCTTGGATGGGATGGGGGGGGGGGGCCCAAAGCATTTTGTTGCACCTGGGCCCACCGCTTGCTTGTTCCGCCACTGCTACAGATGTAGTGTAATGTACACTCTGTACACACACGCTGTAATACAAACTCTCTAATACTGCTGCAGAAACCGCCTTTGGTTGTTTGGAAAAGTACATGTAAGCTTTGTCCACACTGAGGTGGTGCTTGAAGTAAAACAGCTAATAAGTATGCTAGGACTAGTGCATGGGAAAGAAGTGGTGCTAAAATGTAGCTTGAGGCACTGCTACAAAGCGTTCAAGACATGATGATAAGTAGGCAGCAAATAGCAACGAAGACAATTATAATGCAGTTTTGAATTGATACAGATGACAAGAAAAACAGGAAGGAGTTTTGTCCGCAGAGCAGATTTTCCAAGCATTCATGACATTAAAGATGACACAGTGACACTTGCTGGCTACAGTATATTGTTTTGCTGATTCATTTTTACAAATTTGCTAGTAAGTATTGAAAAGGTGCATCCCACAGCAATGGTATTAATACCATGTTGTATTAAATTAAAATAGTTCCTCAACATTTCTAGCACCCATCTGCTACTTCTGTAAATGTTTGCACATTCTGTAATGTTGGCGGCACCCTGGAAATTCTTTTAGCCAGTAAAACTGGATATCTTGCACCCAAAAAGAAAAAAGCACAACCTACCTCTGCACTAGATGTTGACATTATATTAGTAAAAATCTACCAGTATGTGACACTTTCTTTAGAGCAAATCTATACCAGGTTTAGTAGAAAAATATCAGCTGCAATGGAGACAGAGTAATAGGTTCTGACAAGAGTGTTAGGTTCAGTATGAGGGTCAAGATGTAAGATCAAGGGATGAGGAGGAATTAAACAGACAATAAATATTTAGATACTTGAGACTCCAAAATAAACTTGGGCAGGGAGTTAGACTAATCCTAGCAGCAGCAGCAACAACAACAACAGGAATATACACTAACACAGAACAAAGGGGTACATTTACTAAGATGGGAGTTCTATTTAAGATGGGATGTTGCCCATAGCAACCAATCAGATTTCAGGTATTATCTTCTAGAAGGTGCTAGATAAATAAGAAGTAGAATCTAATTTGTTGCTATGGGCAACATCCCATCTTGAATAGAACTCCCATCTTAGTAAATTTACCCCATAGTGTTGCAGATAAGCATGTACTATTTGTTTAAAACTTTAAAAAATATATTTTATATAACGTACAGTACCTTTTGCAGTCACCATGAGGCAGATTATACTTTGGCATAAACCTATTTAATTAAACATTATTCCCATAATATATGAATAGTGACCTATTGAGCATTATGAGGCTTATTTATCAACGAGTGATAAAACTCGTCGCGCATGATAAATGGTGCTCCAGCCAATCAGCCAATCAAACTGTCATGTGCTCAGCTCCTAACTGTCATATGTTTGAAAAATGACAGTTTGGAGCACCATTTATAATACGCAACGAGTTTTATCACTCGTTGATAAATAAGCCCCATAATGTTCAATAGGTCACTATTCATATATTATGGGATTATTGTTTAATTAAATAGGTTTATACCATTGATAAATGGGCCCTTATCTTTGGTTCTCTGCTGATCATGTCCTAAACAGAGGTGTAGAAAATGCCTTACTGTACCGGGTTCTCAGATAAGGAAGCTGCTTTGACATAACATTTGTTTTCTACAATCACTACTCAGTTAAGATTGAATGAGCTCATTTTTAATTTATTCATTTTAGGAATATAGGTCAGAGGGCTGTGAATGATGGACTTGCTTCATATTTTCTGATTTTATTTTCAGGGTTATTGGATACATAATTCCTGTAACATGACCCCTGTAGCTTGTAGTATGGATAAACAGGTTGGAATATTTCATTATTGTAGTTGTGAATAATAAAAGGCATGGTTATTACTTTACATCTGTATTGAATGTTGAACATAGATAGGTAATAAACAGGATTGAAAGAAACTGAAAAGATATATTTTTGCTTAAGGGAGGAAGCCGGTTTTGCATAGGGATGTTGTGTGTTATAGCACTGTGCATGCTCTGAAGCACTGCACTTCTAAGGAGATGTTGCATAGTTGTATACAATTCATTCACATCTCCACTTGCAGCTGAATGAACATACCTGTTTGTTAACAGGATGTACACGCATAGACCGGGAAGCCATCAGGGGGGGACTGGTGTTCCGGGCCCGTAAAGAGAGGTGGGCCCAACCCTGGCTCCTCCCACCAATACCTGTAGAGCTGCACCAGTCTGTCAATCAACAGCAGTCTAATGCGCAAGAAGGACTTCTTAAAATAAGACGCTCTCTGTAAATCATTCCTGCAGGTCCGTAACATTTCACCTGTTATGTAACGTCACAATGTATGACATCACATAGTGGTGGAGCAGTGCGGCAGAATTTTTTTTGGGGGGAGGGAGGGGCCCTGTCTATTTTGTCAGTCTCAGGCCTCACAGTTTCTGATGGCAGCCCTGCGTGTAGACTAAGTATATTGACCGCAAGTTGAGGCACCGCTGGATTTCACACTAGGCACAGCTATTTGGAAATTCAGACACAGAACAAAGACTACATTTCCCAAGATGCATCATGGGTAGTCTCAGGAGAGGGTGCATGTGCAGTCTAGGAGCTTGGAAGCTTAGATTCTTGTCAGGTAGAGTCTTAGAGCTGCTTTGCTTCATATGCAATCCAGCATCTTGGTTCTAAGCCCACAAAAGCTCACCCCCCCCAAAAAAAAAACCCACCAAAAGACCCTCACCAGAATCCCGGCAGGGGTGAGCAGGCAATATTGTGCCTGACCCCAAAATATCCCCCTTATGCTTAGGGCGTGACAATAAAAGTGCAGGCTATACTGAGTTGTGCGTACACAAAGCTAGGACTGATTTCAGATCTGTAGCACAAAGTATAGGGATGGTGAAAGTGCATAATGAAAATGATGATAACTATCACACCAAACATATGGGCGAATATCCTTATTTTTCACATACTAACATAACTACATGCGACTTCCATACAAGTCTGCATTGGCACCTGTAGGTTTTATTGCTATTTTCAGTGCTGTTCTTTGCTTATTATTGGGGTCATTTCCTATACACCTGATAGCCCTGTAATATAGCACACAGACCTACTATGTCTGGTGAGTTAATACAGGTGGTAGTCAGTAATATAGGAAAAATTATAAGAAATGAAAGGTTGTCATGATCACCCACCTAGGCTGAACCTCTAAAGAAGATGGACAGCATAGTCCTGGGTTGTCCTTTGATATAGACAAGGAAGAGTTGTAACGACTTGCTACACTGGTACATTGGAAAGGACATAATACAGTGTCCTGTAGCCTAGTCCTTTGAGCCCTACACATCCCACCTGTGTTACCAGGATTAGTAAAATATCCCTCTCAAATATTTCAGGCCCTAACTGGTGCATTGCTGGACAGTGGTTATTATTAACATTATTAGCGTTTACTTGTATGGTGCCAGCATACACTGGAACAGATGCATTAACCTGGAGAAGGGATAAAGAAGTGATAAACCGGTGATAAGTGCAAGGTGATGACGCACCAGTCGATCATTATGGATTTGAAAAATGACAGTTAGGAGCTTACTGGCTGGTGCGTTATCACATCTGCCCCTACTGTATTTAAAGTGTATCCCATGTCTCCATCCTCTGTGGAAGTGGTAGGGGATAAAGCAGAAACCTGTCTAATGTCTCTCACACTGCTAGGACCCTACTCTTTACCCTTAAGGGGGTGGAGAAGGGGAAACTAGTGACCTGCAGCCTTGTTATTTACATTTCGGGTATAGGGGATCTTCATGTTCCACAGTCAAGGACATTTGGTTCCATAATAGCTAAGACTCAGATTTCAATTTTAGAAATGTATTCGAAGTAATAAAAGTATTATCCTGGCACAACTATTTGACTAGAATTGCTGATATTTTGGAGGGTGAGACTCACAGATTTTATATCCTTCACTAGAGGATCCATACCTACCTCGGGCTAGTTTACACTATGGGTTAATTCAGTTATACACAAGGGAGGTGAGTTGTTTCAAAAGCATGGAAACACCACCAATGTCCCTGTTACTCACCCCCTTATGGTCCGATCTTTCCCTGTACTCATGGATTTTTGTATGCAGTCCAAAAATCTGCGAGTCTGGCAGTACCGTAAGTGAGGTATATAGCCACACTCACTCGTGGACCCAAGTAAGTTGCATCTAATTAATCAACCTCTATGACAGGGAACTCTACACTACGTGTTATCCTCTCATAATTAGGCAAGTCCAGCTTGCTCTAGCCTGCTACTGGTTACCATTTATTATGCGGGAACCCAACACAATGGTTAATTTGATTTATTTTTTAATATATGTTCCCAAGTGTATTGATTATTATTTCTTTAATACTGTAAAGGTACAACAGTCATTATGATTATGTGTACCTTTGCTTTGGCCACATTTTTATCATAATACAGGTTCAGGTCAATTGGAAGTGTTTATTTCTGGAAGAAATCTAAATCAGTCCCTATATATATGATGCTTAGTTTTAAGAAGATAGTTTTACTTTTTCAGGCTATTAATGTGTCATTTTTGAATTTCTAGAGTTCAGAATGAAATGAATACATCATACTTAGAGAAGAGTCTAGTAAGATGTGTATATTAGCGTTTTTTACTGATCTCTAACCAGCAAATGACTTTCAGTGTTTTTTGTTCTCTCTTTTGACAATGTTCCAAGCCCCTTCACAATGATAAAGTACAGCATAGCTTTGGGTATCTCTAATGATTTAACTAGAAAAAGAAAGACAAATAAACGTGGTCCGCCAAAACCTACACTTACCGACCCTTGGAAAAATAGCAAATATGCAAGAAATTCTGCTGGATGCTGTGCATTAGGCAGGTCAGGATAATTAATTATCCTTTAGAGCTGGAACTTATTTACAGAAACATACTGTATATTGTTGTTTACTAGAAGTAAGCAACACATTATGTTACTATAATAAACAGGTGTACTTAGGTGGACATTCCGAGTTGTTCGCTCGCTAGCCGTTTTTAGCAGCCGTGCAAATGCTATGCCGCCTCCCACTGGGAGTGTATTTTAGCTTAGCAGAAGTGCGAACGAAAGGATCGCAGAGCGGCGGCAAAGGTTTTTTGTGCAGTTTTAGAGTAGCTCAATACCTACTCTAGCTCAATACCTACTCAGCGCTTGTGATGACTTTGGACTGTTCAGTTCCTGTTTTGACGTCACAAACACGCCCTGCGTTCGCCCAGCCACTCCTGCGTTTTTCCTGGCACGCCTGCGTTTTTACGAACACTCCCTGAAACTGATCAGGTGACACCCAGAAATGCCCTCTTCCTGTCAATCACTGTGCGGCCAGCAGTGCGACTGAAAAGATTCGCTAGACCTTGTGTGAAACTACATTGTTCTTTGTAATATTACTTCATGTGTGCGCATTGCGCCGCATACGCATGCGCAGAAGTGACGTTTTTTTGCCTCATCGCTGCACAGTAAACGAAAGTAGCTAGCGATCAACTCGGAATGACCACCTATATCTTGCCTACATTCACAATGTCTGCATTCATTATGACGACATGAAAAGTCAATATGGTTTTACTGTGGACATTGAACATGGTAGTTATGTCGACATTAACCGTGTCAACATTCATCACATTGACATTGATGTAATGTTGACATTGCTGAAATGTCAACGCTGCTTTTCATCTATTTCTATGTCAATCATTAACACTAACCCTAATGGTAACATTATTGATAAACCCACTCGAAATGTTGACATTCTGTCAATTTCAATATTTTGCAGGTGTTGACATCAATAATGATATCTAATTAATAATGTTGACAGCATCAATGTCAACCTTCTGCTGTTGACTCTGTGAATGACTCAGGAGACCGCTGGTGACAATACCGACGGCGGGATTCCGGCATTTAGATGCCCGGCGGGGGGGGGGGGGAGCGCAACAAAGCCCCTTGCGGGCTCAGTGGCGAGCTGTGCTAACACACAGGTTCTATTCTCTACTCTGTGGGTGTCGTGGACACCCATGAGTGGGAATGGTCCCTGTTGGTCAGCATGGTCGACCATCGGGATAGTGAAGGTCCTGGATGTAGGTGCCATCCAGTCACATAACTACATCCCCTTTGAAACAGTAGTACTTTTATGCATTATTAAATGTGTTTTCCATTGTCATGTAATTTCTTATCATTTCTCTTAGTTCCTTGTTGAGGATGAGTGATGTTACAATACTAGCATTATTGGGTTTGGGCCAAGTGCTGAGGATGCACGTTGGAGATTGCTTTGTGCATTCTCTCACATAAGTGGGAATTTAATTAGCCACAGAAATATGTAATTTATTGCAATCGAACTTTTAATGGCTATCACACAGCCTTTTGCTGGTATGCACACTCCCGTACATAAAAATGGGTATAAGTATATATTTGGGTCATTTTAAACCACTTTGAAAAAAATTCCAAAAATCTGCAAGTCTAAAAATACTTGTCCCAGTAATAGCCCAATATACCTGTCCCATACCTTGTACACCTATTTCCATCATTTTGCACTTTTGACCCCCAAAATGACATGTCATTATTGGCCAAATAAAAATAATTAAAAACTTCTAAGTGCCTAATTAGTCATTCAGGGGGGTGTCCAGGGGGTTCTGAACCAAATCCTGAAATTTTTACCTTACAATAGGGATTTTTTCCAACTTTTCACCTGCTCAGGAGGTGGAGAAAAGAAATTTGCAGTAAACCTATGGAGAATTATTGCCAATAATTTCTGCAGACAAAAGAATAAAGTTTTTTTCGGGTCATGATAAAACCCCCTATTTTTATTATTTTAATTGAATTCTCCCCATTTTGTTATTAATATAATAAAATGACAAGTTTGTGATGCAGCTGTAAATTCCAATGGTGTGTAAGGAGTGCCATCACACCAAGAAGAGGGTTGTTTTTGTTGCAGAAAATGCTTATTTGTACAAACATTACCATGCAGGGAAGAAATGGTGGTAAACGTCGCTGTTGTCAGAACTGGTATAACTTATAAAATTACATACAGTAACATGTAGAATTAAAAAACAAGCTTCTACAAAAGAGTACACTGTCACTTAACGAACAGCACACTCTACTTTTCCTTCCGTAAAGTCACTCAAGTATACTGTATTTAGCCTGCAGTTGCTGCTATGCTGCAGCACCCCTTCCCACAGCGGAGGCTTTGGCTGGTATTCAATAAATTATCCAATTAGCCCCGATATACAGCATTTATCATGGATCATGCTTCATGTGCCTCAGGCACCTGAAGCATAATCTGCGATAAACAGTTGTCAGAGCCGCGATAACACATGGGATCGGGAATTTATTCCAGATCCCATGTGTTATTGCATGATCACGGGTCCTTTTTCGGGTGATAAAAACAACCGATACAGCAATTGGATAGCAAGATAATCACCAGCGGTCAAAAATCATGATACCATATCAGGCTATTTTTGTCACCCGAAAAAGTATTGCACCTAATAGGACAACGTTAGCCAGATAAACTCTAGCACCTTTGTTATATTTGTCTTTAAATCTCCATTTTCAGCCTATTACTTTTCTTCCTGTTGGCAGATCACTGATAATCCAGATTTAGTTGCTGTACATAAACTTTATTTCTTCTTCAGCTGCTTCTGGTTATCTTTTACTTTCACAATTGTAAATAAGAGAGATATATTAGCAGGATATGGGTTTATATATGAATTGAACTTGCTATGCATGAAAGACATACAGGTGGTTTACCCTTGTTTTCCTTGGTTGAACACCTTTGTTCATTGTTCACCTAAGTTCTGAATTGTTTGTTCCCATGCATGGTGCCCAACCTTGTACTGAAGTAAGTCATGTGTTGAGAAGATGTATTGGTGGTCTGATTATAGATGTCTTGTAGTAAAAGTCATGCTGTTACTGGCTTTTGCCTTGCCTGCTGTTGTATTTAGGATATTGTGAAACTCTTATTGTGTCCAACAAGAATCCTTTCCACTGTTCTAGGGTTACCAACCTTCCAGTTTTTGGCGGGATTGTCCCAGGTTTTTTAACATATTGTCTCGGATCCATACCAAGAGCATACTGTTCCACTCCTGCCAGCCGTGGTGTCACAACCTGATAGATAGAGAGCGAGGAGAGGTCTGTGGACACTAGGCCAAGCCTCCACACAGAGCTGTGTGGTGGCTGTTTGTTTACGCTTACGCTTAAGGCTCTACAGACAGATGGATTGTCCAGCCCTGGTATTTTTGAAAGGTGGCAACCCTACACTGCTCAGTTTTGTACATTCTTAGATTAATGCAATTTACATCAGAAATATAAAACTTTTATTTGTTTTATGCTAGGTTTCTCACCATGTTCATATGGGTTTCTGGAGAATTATCTGCTTTGCTAGGAAGTAGTTGTCACTGATACTTCACTCCAGTATTTTTGAGAGTCTGTTAGCAGCATGCATCATCTCAGCTAGGTGCCTATTCTCCCTTTCATCTGCTTCACTTTGCGCTGGTGTCTATTGTATACTGGGAATTGTCTTCTGATGCTCTCTGCCATATTGTCTTACTATATTCTTTATTATATGCCTGTTGCCTTCACTGCACTTGTCACTTCATGCTGTGAGTTGATTTCATTGATATGTGTAGCATGTCATTTTTATATAGTCCTGTATTTTGTAATACTACAGTATGTATTGCAATTTTGTAATATAGTATTTGTTCTTCAGTAAATTGTATATCTTGAATAGTCATCTGTAAAAGTCACTACAGGGCTAATTCTACATAGAGTGCGTATGTGTTCTGTTTGCCAGGATTCTTTCTGTGACTTTATGCAAAGTCCACTATAAACCCTTCCCTGGTATACAGCCATGTGTCTGAATGTGCAAGGATTATGATGCCCACTTTGAGCATCTTTAGACATACAGTATAAATACCTTACCTTTTAATTTATCTTTAGAAGCAAGTATTGGTCACACCATCAAAACTTGCACCAGCCCCATTTTAGGTGCAGAATCTCTGTCACAGTTTGGCCTCCTGTGTGAGCGATTATGCATCTGAGCGATTATGCCTCTGAGCACGCAGCAACTTCAGTAACACCCCTGTAACAGTATCATAACATGCCTAAAAGACAGACCATCTCCATGTGCCCGCATAGCCACCTACCTGTCACTACCCAGTAGGCTTCATAGCTCACGTATTTTATAGTGTACTAGGTACTTAGGATTAGTTTTTTGTAGAAATGTGCAGGTTCGCATTTACTAGGTTCTTAACACCAATTAACGCAATTTCGAATTTATCCAGATATTTCTTATTGGCTATTCAATACATGTGACCTCCTAGAGCCAATAAGATGCTGTTTTGAGATCCGGGTAAATCCGAACCCTCACATCTCTAGTTTTTTTATGCAAAGTTATTAGTATTAAGTTAAAGATAAAGCATAACAATGCATGGTAAAGGTCACTCATATCGGACCTGTATTTAGCCTTTTTACACAGACTGCATACTTTCTCCTCAGTGAGCTTTTTTCTCAATCTTGTGCCTTACTTTGCTTATCATGTACTAGGTACTTAGGAGTCATATTTTTGTAGCAAAATAATTTGTATAAAGTTGCATATTAGCATAATGATGCATGGCACTGGTCATACTAGACCTGTTTTGTGCACTTCTTCATTAGTTTTATAAATGTTTCCTTGGTTTTACTACTTTTTCCTAATTTCCGTATCTTCATTTGCTTATAGTGTACTAGGTACTTAGGATTAGTTTTTTTAGTGCAGCTTAGTCGCAAAGTCCGTGGTGCACTTAATTGGACTATTTGGAGCGATTTCATGATGGTGGTTAGAGAAAAAAATACATTTATTTTTACAGTACTTCAATGTCTTACAATTTTTGCCTATTATGGGTAGATTACATTTTACTTGTGAGGTGAATTTAACAAACTAATGTTATTTCGGAAAATTCAAAGTCTTCTGTAGAAAATCAAGATATAAATTCTGTGGAACAAGGGAATGTGGAGTGCTAGATGAATAGTAATAGAAGACTTTGCTACATTTGGTACAAATGTAAATAATACTAATGAAACACAGTATAAAGCAATATATTTCAATATAAAACCATACAATCAACAAATCATCACATACCAGCAGTTTTATCAAAAGGTCTGCAGGGATGCGTTTAAGATGCCGGCTGTAGGGATCCCGGCAGTTGAATGCTGATGGCAGAATTCCATCAGGGTCAGGAGATTGAAGCCGGAATCCCAACAGCTGGCACCCAAAATTTAAGTATACCGGGCGGGTTAGGGCCGGGAGGGGGGTAGTTTTAAGTGCCATCAGTAGGGAAGGGGGTTTAGGGTTAGGCTGCAGTGGAGGGTTAGGGTTATTCATGATCTGGGGGAGGTTAGGTTTAGGCACTAAGGTGGGAGGGTTAGGGTTAGGCTGCGGGAAGGGACAGTTAGGGTTAGGGTTAGGCTAGTTTATGTTTTGAGCTGTCAGCCATTTTCTGTCTTTTCTTTCCTTCTTCCCTTTAAAATACAGTACTGTATTACTCACATACTCTGCAGGTTTCACTTGAAGCATTTTTTGTATTCTTCTATTGTGTTGTGACTTAGCCCAAGGCCTTTTTTTTTAAATATGGTTCTTTGTTACCATGCAGGAAAGATTATGGGGTAAAATATACTTTGACCAGCATAAGCACACCTAACAACATAACATAAAATGGAGTACTAAATTGCAACTTTCTATAATAAAAAGCACTGTTGCAAATTAAGAAACAGCACCATCTACTGTTTTCCATTAAAGTCACTGAAGTATACTCTGCAGCTGTTACGTTAAACTAAGTTTTAAAGATCTTCATTTCAGTTCAGTTGCTGGACAAGTGATTTCAAATATCTTTCTACTTTTATCTCTGTGTCTCCTTTGGTGTTTTCTGCTGTCGCCGCAACTTTTGTAAACTTGTCTGTGTGTCCAGCAGTGAGCATTATGCCAAAGAAAATATACAGTTACTCCAAGCTGGCGGATAACCACAGGAGTGCCCATACAGCAGAAGAGTGAAAACCTTTAATGAACTAGAAGAGGAATGAAGTTTGAATAATATAAATAGTGATGGACAGCCATGGCAGTCTTGACATTTCAACAGTGACTGGTTCATCTTTCATTTCTCCACCTTCTGCTGTCCTTTATTATTCCAGCTATACTGCACATCAGCAGCTGCACATTAACGTAAGTCACCAATAACTGCTTTATTATTGTAAGCTTATAATGCTGCTGTCTTACAATAGCCACATATACTTTCCCCACAAGAATCTAAAATTGTTATTCTGCTACCTTATGTATCAATTGTTCCCATCATCTTAGACTGTAAGATCTTTTGGCCAGTTCTATGTTTCCGTTCTGTTTCATGTCATTTTATGGTATTTATTTGTATCAGGGTGTGCTCAAAACACAGTGCTGCATTACATTTCAGCTGTTTATTAAGGATAATAGTATTCTTTTTGCATATAGAATGTTTTCATATTTGCATACAATAACAGAACCTCACTTGAAATACTACCCAGTACAGATGATGATTGCCAGAGATTGGAATCACTAAAAGAAAAAGCACCAAGCTGAGTGATCAGACAATCAGTTTCTCAAAGTAAACTCAACATGATACAGAAGAAATATTACTTCCAAAAGGAGTCTCATAATAACACTTTTACAGCCTACATTTGGGCCGTCCAACTGTTGAGCATCCAGCCGTATGTTGCCCAACGTGCAGCTTCAATCATTTCTAAAGATTTGGCTACCTCGTCCTGTAGGGGAGGCTTAAGAGAAGAGTGGGGCGTGCGAAGTCTCCGTGCAGGTTTCCTATTCTCTCTCTGGCGGCACATATAAATAGACTCTGAAACTGCACCAGAGTCTACGGTGCATGCAAATGTCTACTAGAACATGGCAAGGGTGCAATATTCCTGCTGGTTTTTTACTGCATGTGTGCAAGTCTCCAGAACAATGGCCGAAGCTCCATTTTTCCATTTATTTGTGCAGTGCTGCAACCGCTGCAGACTAGGGTCTCTGGAGAGGAAAATATAATACATAGGTGCAGGGGATGCATTGTGGGGCCGCTGGATCCATGAACCTATATACACAACACACCAGGCACATTATAGATATACCACTGTCCTATCCACAATTTGTTTTGATGAAGTGGTCTTCAGTGTCATTGGTGTGCCACACAACAGGGATATGACACATGCATGCATGAGGTCACATCGGCGGGCTTTTTTTTTTGCTGAAAATGCATCTTAGACACGATACGATGTGGCTAGGATGTACTAGGAGACTGCTGATATGTGACACTTGTATATCGTAGTTCATCTTAGTCTCTGAATCTACACAAGAAATGCTACAATGGCCATGGCTTTTTTGCCTACCAAGTTCTGTTGGGCTTCATTTACTGTCACACACAATATTCAAGTATCACAAATAAAATGAATCAGCATAGTCTCCTAGTGTTTCCTAGCTACATAGCATCGCATCTAAGTTGCATTTCCGCCACAAAAATACTCCCGACACTGGCAGTGCTGCATGGGATCTGTCAGCTCACTCGCTACAGGCATCTCCTGCTGCATGGTGTATGGAAGCTAGATATATGAGAATACAGCTACACTGCCAATACTCTTAATAGACATTAGTATAATTTAGGAGATGCTTATTATTGTTACAAATGATGCTCAAACCAACCCTAACAATTTACTGTCTGTCAAGAAATACAGAACTCAAGACTGTTGGTGGTTTTATGTGTATGTATGTACAGTATATATATATATATATATATATATATATATATATATGGGTGTAGTACGGCTGACCGGCGGTCTCCTGACAGCATACCGACGCCGGGATCCCGGCGGGGAGGGGCGAGTGCAGCAAGCCCCTTGCGGGCTCGCTGCGCTCGCCACGCTGCGGGCTCGGTGGCGACCTGCGGTCGCCACGGGTTCTTTTCCCACTCTATGGGTGTCGTGGACACCCACGAGTGGAAATAGTCCCTGTTGGTCGGCATGCCGACCATCGGGACAGTGACCCGTCGGGCTGGTGGAGGAGGTCATGTGACTGTCGGTCAGCTGACCGGCGGTCACATGAATACCACCCATATATATATATATATATATATATATCTATATATACATATATTTAAATATAAACACACACACACTTTGTTTTTAAATCAAGCTGGGTGCCAGAAAGTCTATATAGAAGAAAAGCACAATAAACACTACTCTAATGCACAATAACTGAAGGGTGTATTGAATTGGAAGTTTAGCTTTTTGGATCTACATGACCCTTTCAACAGCAATACAAGCCGATTGTATAGGAGGAGCTACCAATGTCCAAGTGAACCAGAATATTTGTTTCGGTTTAAGCATCATTACACAGTGAACTGTCACAGAAAGGACTCTGAATCCCTCTTAATGTATTTTTTGCTGTGATTTTATATACTGGCATGCTTATGCTAGTCAGAACAGTAAATGTAAACATGCTGCGGTATGTTCATATCTGAATGATGATGTTTTTCCTGAAGTCAGAGCTGCATAGGTTATGTCATTGTTCATCTGACTCCAGGTTTGTCCAATCAGTGAGGAACTAGTTTCCCCTTAACTTGAGCCTCCGATGACTGATCAGAGTACCTTATTTAAACCCCCCCCCCCCCCCCTCCATTGCACCTGCTCATTGCCAGTACAACTTGTACCTTATCTGTTCCTGATTCCAGTATCAGCAGCTCTGGTTACTGGACACTCTGTTGTGCTCACTAGTGTCCTGAGTTCTCTGGCATCTATCTTTGTGCTCCAGCTTCCAATTGATTCTGCTGTTCCATCTACCTAAGCCTGCATTGCTATTCAGCCTGCAGAGTGCATTCCCTATATCACTGTGCCTTACTAATTACAGCCTGCAGTGTGCACATACATTCCTGTGCACATATTCAATTATTACCAGTAGTGCACACACCTGTGTGTTGCTGACACACATGATCTATAGAGAGCACTCCTGTAACCTGTGTTCTAGGCTTCAGCTAAGGTCTGCTACCATTGGCGGCATATCAGTTCTTCAGCCTAGTGTTAATATAAGTTTTAACCAGTCGTGACATAAGATGGAGGCAGTGGCTTATTTTAGCTATGGGCTGCAGGACTGCAGCCCCCCTAGTAAAATCCACCACTTCAGTGAGCTCAGCTGAGTCAGTTGCAGTCTGTGTGACCTTCACTGTGACTGGCAGTGACTTCCTATTGGACAAGCAGTCCCATTAAGATGTGTTTCCTCCCTCCGAGACTGCTAGACTGGACTGCGATTAGCAGAGAGCTGGCTTCCTGTAGGACATCACTCCCTCTCTGATCGTCAACCCAATACAGCTTCTATAAGCTGCAGCTGATGGACAGCGGCAGCCCCCTTACCCAATAATGGTCACTGGATGGAGGATTACAAATAAGTCCTGCAATAAAGTGAACTGTTACAAACTATATTGTTAGTAAGCTAATCAAGAGTCAGAGATCTGTACAAGTGTGGAACAGATGTGTCCTTGATAACTGCTCCCGATGCATACATATCGTAAGCAGCACACTGAAGTGTGGCATGCGGCCATGTGAATGTTCTTACGCAAGTATCCACAAATACATTGACTGCAATGGGGGAGCTGGTGGCCGCAGTATTGTACAGGACAATACCACCACAGCGTGCTGTTATATGCAGCAACAATCTATTAGGACAAATCTGTATGTTAGGCCGACATGCATCATGTTGACATGAGAATTGTGACATAATTGCAGTGTGGACATTCATCATGAGTACATGGATGCTATGTCAACGTGATAGAATTTCGATCTAAAATCCTTGGTGACCCAGAGGTCACTTACCTGTCCCCAGCGGCTGCAGAGTCTTGTTCCGGGTCACAGCAGTCATGTGACCAGTACTTCTGATGGTGACCTTTGCCCAGTGGCAAATCTGGTGAGCTTACTTCCCCTATTAGGTACCCTAATCTCTACGGCAAACCCTAACCCTCCCCTAGAGCAGACAATTCCAAACCTTAGTCCTTAAGGCACCCTAACAGTACAAATTTTAAGGATATGCTTGAGCACAGATGGTTAAATCATACCAATTGAGGTACTGTACTACTTAAGTCACCTGTGCTCAAGTATGGTTAGACTTACAATCAGGAGTGTTAGTGTGCCTTGAAGAACTAGGTTGAGAAACACTGCCTTTGAGCTTAACACTAACCTCCATCTCTTCCTCCCCTCCCCAAAACCAAACCTAACCTTCACTGGCATCACCTAACCCTAACCATGTGCAAGTATGCCTACTTGCCACCATAACAAATGTTAATGTGAACGTCCTGGCTCTTGAAATATGCCCTGGAAAATCATTCTGCTTCTACTCCTCTATCATCTATGACCTTAAAAATGGTCCCATCGTATTAATAAACTGGGACAGCATTAACCTACAGTACGTGTACAAAATGCACATAAATTTTATTCAATATAGCTCATAGTGAGAAATCAAATTATAATTTTTTATTTTATATTTTGGCATTGATTTATTAAGGTAAAATGTAAGCGTATTTTGCTGCTGAACAACAAGCCCGTTCTTACAGTGATAAAAGCTAGTATATCTTAAAACTGACAGCTCTGATTATTAATAAGTCTGTATTAAATTAATGATGCTGCAATATCCACATAATTCAGTTGCATGCATATTCAGTGTATGGCTGTACACAAAGCCCTCTTGGGTGTTATTTACAATAGAATCTCAAAGTTTGTGTAAAACATTGCTATTCTTCTGTCTTACAGTCGCTTAGAGCTGGAATGATTCCATTTTAATTAAACAGAAATCATCACGTGCCATCCAATATTTACATCTGTACAATAGTCAGGCTTCTAATCAGTCAGGTAAATGACTAACAGTGACAATACATTGATTTTCAGTCCGATAAAAAAAACGTGTTTGCAAATAAACAATGAACACAGATGCAAAAACAACTTTGTGTTCAGGAACATAAAAAGACATAAAGTACGTGACACAAAGCACCTTAAATAACCTGCTCGTCATGTCTCTAGAACTATGAATGCAATACTTTTCTTTCCGCAGCTGCAAAAACTTGTAGCTGCCAATGGGTCTTTTCTTTTAAAACAATGGGTTTACAATCTAGAAAAAACACTTAAGACATTCATATACTGTAATATGGAAAATGGAAATGGTATATTTTTCTAAAGTAATAAATAAAGATTAAGTTAATTTATACTTACAGTATGCTGCAAACTGGCACAATCAAGCTATCATTACCCTATGTCCTCCACTGTTGGGTGAATCAGGGAGTTTCTGACTGAGGACCTGTAGGGTCACTGGCGTATCTATAATGGGTGCAGAGGGGGCCTAGGTCCAGAGGGGGCCCACACCGCACACACTGCACCCATTTCATCGGCGACTGTGTGTGGGCCCCCTCCTCTCCGTCTCCTGTAGCCGTCACCACCGCTGCTAGCGCACTGAGCATTAGAGACTCTGGCACAGTGCCAGAGTCTACAGCGCATGTGCAGGACTCCGAAGAAATGGCGCAGCGGCCATTTTTCAAGGTCCTGCGCGTGCGCTGTAGACTCTGGCACTGTGCCAGAGTCTCAGCGCTGAGAGCGCTAACAGCGGCGGTCACAGCTACAGGAGAGGAGGGGGCCCACACACAAAGTCTGCACACGGGTCCCCTCCTCTCTAGAAACGCCACTGTGTAGGTTATTGCACAGACACATGGAAGCAGCTGTGCAATAATGTACAACTTAAATGCAGCAGGAGGCATCTGTAGGAAATAGACGCCTCCAGTGCTTAAAGTGACCCCCACCACCCCAGCGCCTTAAGGGATTGCGCTGCAAAAATAGGCGTGGTCTCATAAAGAAAGGGGCGTGATCACACAATACTATCCCCAATTCAAATTATGCTGCACAGTAGCACAATCTTATTCACATTACACCACATAGTAATGTCCCTTATTCATATTATGACACACATGAGTGCCCCTTACACACAAAGCCCACAGTAGTAGCACCCCTAATACACATACTGCCCACGGTAGTAGTGCCCCTTATACAATGCCCACAGTAGTAGTGCCCCTTATGCAGTGTTCACTGTAGTGGTAATACCCACAGTGGTAGTGCCCCTTATGTAGAGCCCATAGTAGTGGTGCCCCTTATGTAGTGCACCTTATGTAGAGACCATAGTAATGTTGCCTCTTATGCAGTGCCCCCAGTAGTAGTACTACTTATGTCCCCAGGAGTGATGCCCCTAATGAAGTGCCCCCTATACAACGCCCTCATTAGTAGTGCCCTCAGTAGTAATGCCCCTAGATGTAATGCCCCTGTGTAGTATTGCCCCTGTGTAGTATTGCCCCAGTAGTAATCCCCAAGTGGAATTGCCCCATGTAGTATTGTCCAAGTAGTAATGCCCCCTGTAGTAGTGCCCCCAGTAGTAATGCCCCTGAAGTATTCCCCCATGTAGTAGTGCCCCCAGCAGTAATGCCCTGTAGTTATGCCCCCATGTAGTATTGCCCCCAGTAGTTATGCCCCCAGTAGTTCAGCCCCCGTGTAGTTTAGCCCCCATGTAGTTTATCCCCCATGTAGTTAGCCCCCATGTAGTTTAGTCCCCTGTAGTTTATGTAGTTTGCCCAAGTAGTTAGCCCCCATGTAGTTTAGGCCCAGTAGTTAGCCCCCATGTTGTTTACCCCCAGTAGTTAGCCCCTATGTAGTTAGCCCCCAGTTGTAGGCCCCCAGTGGTTAGCCCCCATGTAGTTTGCCGCCACTAGTTAGCCCCATGTAGTGTAGTTAGCCCCCATGTAGTTTTCCTCCATCTAGTTTGTCCCCATGTAGTGTAGTTAGCCCCCAGTAGTTTGCCCCATGTAGTTTGCCCCATGTAGTTTGCCCCATGTAGTTAGCCCCCATGTAGTTAGCAACGAGGAGTTAGCCCCCAGTGGTTAGCCCCCATGTAGTTTGCCCCCAGTAGTTAACCCCCATGTAGTTTGCCCCATGTAGATATCCCCCCCGTAGTTAGCCCCCGTGTAGTTAGCCCCCATGTAGTTTGCCCCATGTAGTGTAGTTCGCCCCCAGTAGTTAGTCCCATTAGCTTGCCCCCAGAAGTTTGCCCCAAGTAGCTATCCCCCAGTAGAAGCGCGCTTACACTCACATAAAAAAAATAAACACAATACTCACCAAGCCCTGCTCCTGCGTCCGACCGCTGTGGTCCTTCTGGCGTGCGCTCCTTGGAACTATGGGATACAGCACACTGTCAGAGATGGAAGCCAGAGCTCAGGAGTGAGCTCTTGCTTCCGGCTGCCGCTGTGGAGAGGAAGCAGGGGGCCCGATGGTTACACAATCTCAGTGGGCGCCCAGCATCTCCCCGCGGCTCCGGGCTCACATTCTGGGTTAGGTGAGCTGGAGGAGGCGGAACTGATTCCATCTCTAAATGGAACTGACGGAACACAGTTCCTCTTAGTTCCGGCTCACTTTAACCCCTGTACGCCTCCTGCATGCATCTGCGTGACATTGTGACCATCGGTTACACTGGTCACTGCACTCGGCCAGTCTGCTTAAGCCGAAGCTTACTCAAACTGGCAGATGGAACTGGTCAGCCGAGTCCTGGCCGTCTTCACCTGACGATGCAGACCCTGGGCTTGGCACGCTTGCAAAACGTGTGACATGTCCCGGATGTGCCCTCCCCCCCTCCGCTCCGCAAGTGCCAAAGGGCTGGTGCAATTTTTGATGGGTGGGTTAATTTGCGCGAAGATGATGCAAGTGGGCATCATTAGCATAAATCGGGGCTGATGGCATTTCATTTAACTTTTACCCATGTGCTTGATTTCAGGTCTCATCACATGCATACGATTTTATGCATTTTACAACTGATTTCATAGGCATGTATTGCGGGGGATTTCCGTCTTCTGGGAGGAGTTGGCTACTCCTGGCCTGATTCAGAGATGGACGCATTGCACAGTTGAGCAGTTGTTTGCTATTGCACATGCGTTAAAAGTCCTGAAAACCCGGCATGTATTCACCTGACTTCACCAGTACCACTGTTGTGTATGGAGTCACTGCCATTAGAACTAACAGTACAAAACCATGGGCATTCCTGGGCAGTGACATTATGGTGGGCTGAAGTAATCGCTAAAAAAAAGCTGTCTTATAGACATTGCGATGGAAGTGTCATATTTATCACATCCCACATAATCAATGCAGTTGAGATGTAAAAATATTGGACATAGTTGCAATACGGTACTATAAATTACTGCTTGCAGTTATCATCCTTCGGGTGTGAAGGATTAGAAGCATAGTGATAGCTAGCACTCTCACTATGCTTCCAAGTTTGGACACTTTCAGCCTAATGCGCTTGGGCAGTCATCATACTACGCATGTGTCAGAGGGGGTCAATGGGGAGGGACTTTGGAGGATCAATCTCTGATAAAATTCAAGATAGAAGTAGCCTTAGGCTAGTATAGGTTTGCGCCATCTTCAGATAGCATTTGCCCCTGGGGTCAAGCTCCAGCTTGGTAAATCTGATAGCTAAGCAGCCTTCACAAAAACCTATGGGGGCTTCTTTTGCTGTCGGAAATGGAGAGACACGCTCCCTCCTTCTTACATTCTGGGGATGCTTAAGATAGCCTGCAAATATTCTTTAATAAATATGTCAAAAAATGAGGACATATGAAAACACTTGGTATACAACTCACTTGCGTAATGCCATCAGGGCTGCTTTTAGACTATGTGGAGCTTGTCAAAAGTTTACTGAGGCCTGGAGACCAGACATCCCCCTGATGCCCTGTCTATGCCAAAGCACTGGCAGACAGCCCCAGGACACTGACACCGTCTGCACATCATTGTACTTTATGGTACCAGGACAGAACTCACAGAAAGTTCTGCAGCAGCAGCACAAACCAGAGGGCGTTAACCCCAATTCAGACCCTACCACCCTCTGCCCATCATTGCACTGCATGATGCCAGGTTAGGAGACACAGTAGGTTCTGCAGCACAGAGCAGGAGAGTCTCAGCAACAGAACAGACCCAGCACTGTTCAAAGGGATCCACAGAGTGCCACGTACTGTATCCCTCCGTTAATGGCCACACACTGCCAGGGAGTCGGTGCTGCAGCATGTACTGTAGCACAAACTTGCCCCCGCAACATGACACTCCGCTTTCACACCCAGGACCCACACCCTGCTCTGTCATTGCTGGAGAGGCGATGGCAGTCACCTCTGTCACTGAGGAGGAGACCCCTTGTACCCTGTCTCTATACCTCATAGGGGACTCCTGACCTAGTGAATATGGCTATGCATCTGACAGTCAATGCAGCTGCATCCCCCAGGCCACAGTGCCTCAGGCAAGAGCACTGCCAGCCCTCCATTTGCACCGCCCCTAAATACCATTACTTATCTCAACAGAGGTAAATGAGCATAACATACAGTAGGAACACTAAGGGGAAAATGGGCACCATTATAATACCTTAACTCACATTGTCTAGCAGCTATTTCCCCTCCCTGCAATAATCAATGATACTATTTATTAATGCTTCAGCTGCTGTGGGACAGACACACACTGTAACACCACCTCTCACAGTATATGGATTACTCCACTAGATAAATGTATAAATTCCTTATGACACACTCTGAGTAGAAGTTTTATCAGTGCATGTGCAATTATAGGGGGTCATTCCGAGTTGTTCGCTCGTTGCCGATTTTCGCTATACTGCGATCAGTCGCTTACTGCGCATGCGCAAGGTTCGCAGAGCGCATGCGCTTAGTTATTTTACACAAAAGTTATGTATTTTACTCACGGCATAACGCTGTGCTGATCGTAGTGTGATTGACAGGAAGTGGGTGTTTCTGGGCGGAAACTGGGCGTTTTATGGGAGTGTGCGTAAAAATGCAGGCGTTCGAATTGCAAAACGCAGGAGTGGCTGGAGAAATGGGGGAGTGGTTGGGCAAACGCTGGGTGTGTTTGTGACGTCAAACCAGGAACGAAAAGGACTGAGCTGATCGCAATGGCTGAATAAGTCTGGAGCTACTCAGAAACTGCTAAGAAATTTCTATTCGCAATTCTGCTAATCTTTCGTTCGCACTTCTGCTAAGCTAAGATACACTCCCAGAGGGCGGCGGCTTAGCATGTGCAATGCTGCTAAAAGTAGCTAGCGAGCGAACAACTCGGAATCACCCCCATAGTCCCAAATGAACATTTTTGCACTTCAACAGACAGTATTCCATATAACGGCATTTAATAAATGGGTTCAATATAACTGTTTGCTTTCACATGCTTGTTTGTTTTATAGGATAACTATTACTTTATGCCAAGTCCATCTAGAGTTGAGTAGAGATTAGAAAGATCCAGATTCACTGCAGAAAATATCATTTTGCAGAGGTAAATGTTCTGGCGATGCAATCTTCATGTTCCACGTTGTTTCACTATTGTGCGAAATACAATCCCACATTAATCCCACTATTAAATGAAGTTATAGTCTATAAATTGAACTGCAGAGACAAAGGTCCACCCATTCTATTGTGTGATGTGGTTATTGTAATACTGGGAACACATAAGGCCATATTCTCAAGGTGCAAAAATCTATGGCAAAATAAAGAATGGGGAAAATATTTCACAAATCAGTCATGAAAATGTCACATATCTGCAGATATGCCATTGTGAACAAGGTTTATGAGAAGCTCTAAGGCATGCAATTTCAATGTCCTTACTCCCTGTCTCAATACTCACACTCACGCTGTTGGGAGGAATGGTTCCATGGAAACAATATGTGCCGCTCAAGTATTAATGTTCCATAAACGTTTTCATCCCTTTGACTTTTCTATTCAATTGAAAGCTAATTTTTCAGAATTTTGTTATTCCTGCAAGGTAAGGAATTTATATGCCCACCTCTCAGTTTGGGCCCTTTTTGAGCACAGTTGCAGTCGCCCGCCTCTAACTCATACTACTGGTAATAGTAAATGAATGGCACAAACTTCGATCAGCAAATTAGAATCAGTATATGATTCGGTATATTACATAATTGTGCCCAATGAATTTGATTGAATATCAAAGGAACTAACTGGAAAATATATTTGGGCACAGCAACCTATGTACTAGGAGAACAGCAGTTTGTAAATACACATCATTCAGAAAGTGCCAGGTTTTCTCTTTTTCTTGATTGAATATCAAACTGGTTCAACATCTTTTAAGAATTTCTACTTCATTGTATTCACATTTCATACTTATGGCCCATTACTGGGCCCCATAGGATAAATTGATGGGTAGAGCCCCACCATGCAGGATAATATTCCAGAGGCCATTGTAATACCCTGCTATGTGAGGTATTACGTGTGGCACGCTACAGAGTGTGTACATTTGATTATACAGGCAGATAATTCCCAGCAGCCTTGGCAGCTGCACTGGAGGTCAGGGGCAGGTCACATGACCAGGGACAGTTGGAGTGATGACAGTTGGTCAGGACACAGTCTGAGGTAGCTGTGAGAGAGGAGAGCATCTCTGGCAGTGAAAAATTCCTGTCAGAAAATGGAGGTGCCACTGAGAGCAGCTGACAGGCAGTGGCTGTGTGTGAGAGCCACTCAGTAAAAGCCTATAAAGTGCTACTTCTAATTTGCGACTGCTGCAGCGCTGGAAGCAGAGTGGGTGTCTACAGTGAGTACAGTAGAAAGCCTGCTCCCTGTGTCACCTAGCAATCCCTATTTCTCCAGCAGAGTATTACCCTTCAGTTTGCACTTACATAGAACAGCGTAACAGCAAAGCAGGGATTAGCAGGATATCCAGCTGAGAGTGAGAACTGTCATAATGCATTACACCCTGAGTATGCCTTCTAAATAGAGACTAGTGACTTCTTACCTACTGTACAGTGAGAACTAATAATAGCAAGGAGAGACCGTACACGGGTCCGCGCAGAGAGCCATCCTGAGAGGAGTGTGTAAAAGCCCTTACCGGATTGTGGGCCGCGCCATTAGGACCGGGCAGTGCATCGAAGGCAGCTCGGGTGATCCCGGCGGACGGGTGCGGAGATCAGCGGGACCTGTCCCCCCCTGGGTGCGCTTCCGGCAGCCCGTTCTCTAAGCCATCATAACTGGGGGCCGGCCGCGGCTCCAGAGTAGGCTGGGATCGAGGCGGAGCTCGACTGGAGTGGCAGCAGGGCGGCAACTGCAGTAAAGATCCAGGCTGGAGGTGGTCTAGAGGCGGAACGAAGGCAGACCCACCCTGTTGAGAGTCCCTAAGGGGGGTGGCCCTCTCAGCGACAGAGTCCTCCCATCCTGGAAGGCTGCAACCACCTTGCATAAAGAGCTACACAGACTGCAGGACTAGGTTAGTAAAAGCCGCACGCAGCACAGCCTGTCACTATTGTGACTACACCACAACACCAGGTGCAACACCACTTTAAGCCAGTAGGCATGGTCAAGCAATAGAGCGCTGCATAGGAACTCTCTCCCAGGTCCCTGTACTGAACTGGCCATATAGCACTCTCCTAGGGACAGCTATAGCTTCATCCCACGTAACAGAGGTAAAGAGTTGTTAGAGCTGGATCATACTCCTTCAGTATACCCGATTATTGGAAAACGGTAGCCCTTCTATGCACAGCTAACACAGTGTTATAAAGTGACAGGATAGTTGCACAGCGGTAGAAAGAGGAATACAAAGTATCAGCTGCAAGGCTTGAGTCAGCAAGAGCAGCTACAGACTAGGTACAAGGACAACCTAACGGACTCACCGGCACAGAGTAGTCTTCCCTCAGGATCAGCACTAACCCGTAGGGTGGACCGCATGCCAGGCGGGAACAATTAATTTCTGTACTCGGATTTGCCTGATAAGGTTAGCCGTTAACCAACAGATTAAATCCCCTGTTGAACTGTGGTGTAACACCTCCATGCTGAGTCTACTACTCACCTCCCCAACTCTCACCGTGACACCAGGTGACTTGCCATATTTCTAGATATAGACCGTGGAACTAGTCAGGAAAAGATACCCATCGTTGATCAGCTGAACTTTAAGGGTGAACTAGTTGGGTTATACACGGTACCGTGCAGGGCAAAGGTAACTGAAATTGTACTGATTGTGTAATAACGTGCAGTGTATACAGTCTAATGTCAAATGTTTTATTTAGTGATATGATAGTGGAGTGAAAGTTACACCGTTTAACTAAAAGCATTTAAGTAATTACAGGATCAACAACTCCTGAGGTTCTTCGTTCCAGTGTAATAAAAAGTTCATTATTTCGAGGTGTGAAGTCGATTGTCCCAGGCACCAGTTGAGAATTGGGTATTGTAGAAAGGGGTCGGACATACCGCCTTGATACCGTACCTACCTAGGCGTCACACCATGGAAACTGTGCATGTATACTGAAGGCAGCAAACAGATACACAATAATAAATAAGATTAATATCCTTTATAGCAATCAAAAACTCTTTGGGGACTCAGTAGAGTTTATGAGCAGAAATCTGATTATAGGGGTTTAGCAGAGTATAAAAGTATTGAATTATTCACGTGTATTAAAAGCAGGCAAAAAGTTTGGATGTAAAGGAGAGGTTACGGAGAAGGGTCTGTAGTTCATTGGACAAGGTCAAATTGTGGTTCTCACAGATTGGCGAAATTAACAGATGCTACTAATAAGCAGGGCACTCTTCATCCTTCTGTTTTGGTTTGTATCAGAATGTAATGACTGTTAGTTTGTACAAATTGTATAGTATTACATAGACTGCTGACACTTTATAAAGGCTGGAAAACAATAATTATAATGCTTGAGGTAGAAGGAAATACTTGATGACATGGAGATGCTGATACTGTAGTTTCACTTAGGTAAGAAATGAGAACTGGAGAGGGTAAGCCAACAAGGTGTGAGGGAAGAGGATCCATAAGGCAGATAGAGATGTGTCCTCTTACACTATTGGAGCAGCAGCGCCAAACAGCCCTTCTCAGCGTGTCATATCCCATGGGACTCGACTTGTGACATGCACGAATCTACCACTTGGCCAAGATGGCACCCGCTTGCTGAGGGGAGGGTGCCAACTGGTGATACAACCCACAGCCCAGAAACAGCTGGATTAAAGGGGAGGCATGAGGGCTTTACAACCCGAAATCCCATCTCTCAGGGACTCCCCAGTGGGAGCACAGCACACTGCTGCACTATGTGCCTTAAAGTGGCTGGGGAGCATGTGCGGAGGTACAGCTGTTCTGTAGGGACTTACTGAGCTCCGGCAGTTTGCACCTGCACGTTGCGGCAGAGGGTATACCAGGGAACAGCCATTCACGATCTGGGTGAAACTACTGTAGTTCGACAGGGTCAGAAGGTTGTCATGTAAACGGTAGACAGTTCAACAGATCGACAGGGTCAAAAGGTCGACATGACAATGGTCGACACATAATAGTAGACACAAGTTTTTTTATTTAATTTTTTAAAAAATTTTTAACTTTTTTTATACTGTACCATCCACGTGGACTATGGTTGGGAATAGTAACCTGTGCCGAGTGCGGGACGCAGTACACTAATGGGACTTGTTTGTGGCAGAAAACGGACAAAACATCCAAAAAATTGTAAAAAATTGTGTCTACCTTTTTTGTGTCAATCATTTCCATGTCAAACTTTTGACCCTGTCAACCTATCCTACTGTATACCTATTATATGGTGACCTTTGAGCCTGTCGACCTAATGCATGTCTACCATTAGTGGTAGACCTATTGACTGTATACCTTTTTAGTGTAGTTCTAATAATCCACAGCCAAAGCAGTGATAGTAAAACTGGAATGTTTTGGACAGACTATAACTACTTGCATAACATGTTCTGTATTCTTTAAGATATACTGTAGGAAGCAGCTAAAAGCAGATACGAAGAATAACCTGGTAACTGACACTTACCTACAGCTGTAGTGGGTGAGAGACTGCAGTGACCACATGCAAGAGAGTTGGTAGACTAGGAAAGCTCAAAAGAGGAGGATAAGGATAGGAAATGCTGTACACAGCTAGGAATTAGAATCAATCATAAACAGCATCTTCTTTTGTAATGGGATATTCTCCTCTCCTATTTTCTATACCAATCAGCATCTCCTGCCATGTTCCTAACTAATTTGATTATTATGCTTGACTTCTCCTTGAACAAATGTTAATAAAAAAATAAGAGTGCAAGAAATAGCTTACAATGAAAACTAATATCAAAAGGTAATTCATAGCACTTTTGTCCCTTTGATGTCTCCCAGGTCACATTGCCTTCTTCCTAATCTATATACATTGCTCTAGTACTGTACATATGTTCATTAAACTGTGCAGTATCCGTAACAAGCTTTATCACAGAACCTGATGATCATGAGAATTGCATTTCATACATGCTGCAGAACTTAGAGGACCTCTCCAGACTCAACAATTCATTTTCGCTGCTTCAGGCACCCAGACGCCGGAAAGATTAATTATTGAATGTCAAAGGTTTGCATTTTCCTGCTTTCTGAAATATTTCCTTTTATATATATTTTACTTGATGAAGCTGAGTGAGGGATGTCTGTTACTGCCGCGGCTTCACTGAATAAGACTGATTAAGTACAGTATCTTCAGGTTCTTATGCCATCAATGTAGAATGTAGTCAATTAAAATTAACGACAGGAATGCTTTTTCTAAAAAAAAATCAAAAATAACATTTCTGATCCTCTACCGATGGTCTGTAAAATAGGAGAGACTAAAACCCCTGTAGGCTGGAGGACCTAATTTGTTTATAAAAATCTGGGTAATAAAACCACAAGCTTCACAAGGAATTTATAAAGAGCAGCCATGAATGGCAAAACATACATGCAGCATTAGACTGATCTACCGCAGTATACTCTCTAATAATCTGTACCCCAGTCACATCACGGTGGTAAACACAATGTATAAAACATACATTTTCTGCATTACAATGCTTTTTGGAGATGAGTATATGTTTAAAATATGTTTAACCCCTTTATTGCTTAGATGATTCCTGCCCTTTGTCTGTCAGGAAATGTAAAAGCATTGAAATCACAAACAAGATTACATATAGTATAGGAAATGTAAAAAATTTAAATACTGTATATACCAGTGCTCAACGGGTATTATATTACACTAAGGGGTATTTGCAGCATGTCCCCCAAAACTTGGGGGGTAATTCAGACCTGATCATAGATGTGCTAAATTTAGCACATCTACGATCAGTTTCTCTGACATGCAGGGGGACACCCAGCACAGGGTTAGTCCGTCCCGCATGTCAGACAATACCCCCCGCAAGGGTGTAAAAGCATCGCACAGCGGCGATGCTTTTGCACCCGCTGACTAATTCCCTGTCAGTGCAGCTCATGCGCGCTGGCAGGGGGCTACCCACTGCGTCTTGGGTCACAGCGGCTGTGTGTGACATCATGCAGCTGCTGCGGCCCGCCCCCACAACAATCCGGACACACCTTCATTGTCTGGACCACGCCTCGCCAATGGGGTTCTAATGCCGTTGGCATGCCCCCTCCCGCCCCGCGATTGCCTCTGCCTGTCAATCAGGCAGAGGCGATCGCACCAGTGAGATCTGGGCTCCCAGGTTGTGCATGCGCGGGCGCACTCCACAAAGGGATTCAGATGGCGATCACTGCCGCTGTAGCGATCCAGTATGAATTACCCCCACAGATATTAAGGATCCTTTGAATGTATGAAGGACAGTCCGTAGCAGATATCTACTGCAGTCTCTCCATTTCCAACAGCAGCCACAGCCTCCATAGGTTTCTGTGGCAGCCAGGGGTTTATCTGTGGCAGCGGCAGCCAGGGGTTTATCTTTGGTCCGAGCTCCCCTGGCAAAGTACAGAACTGGCAACCACATATATTTTAAATAAATAAAGCACATGCCTTTAGTGTGTACACCAAAAAAGGGTGTGGTCTCACAGGGAAGGGGCATAGCCACACAATAGTATCCCCAATTTAAATGACACCACATAGTAGTGCCACCCACATTACACCGCATTGTAGTGTCCCATATTCACAGTACACCACACAGTACAGTCTCTTGTTGACATTACACCCAAGAGTAGTCCCCTTATTTACATTACACAAGACATTAGTGCCCTTTAGTCACACTATACCACACAGTAGCACCCGCTTATACATGTTGCGTCACACAGTAATAGTACCCCTTAAACACATTAAGCCACACAGTAGTACCCCTTATACATGTTTTGCCACACGCTAGAGACCATTATTACACATTATGCTACATATTAGTGCCCCTTATATCAAGGCCGGAACTAGAATTTTTGTTACTTGGGGCATGGCATCAGGCTGCCAACCTACTGGCTAGCAGTGAGTTTCTGCATATAAGCACCTTATTTCTAAATATTTGGCACAGGAGTGAGAACTAAATACACAGTACAGCAAGGATGCTAAATCAGAACCTCACTTTATCAACCTGGGCCGAAGAGCTAACACTCAATAACATGCTTAGCCATATAACCTACAAGAAAACACACACATACAGTAACAACATATCTTGAGACATGGCACCTAAATACACATATAAACGCCACAGGACCAAAGGACACTATATAGTATAAATATAAAAATAAATAAATAAAAGATTTTATTAAATTTTACATTTAAACGGGGGGGGGGGGGGGGGGATCTCTTGTGACAGAGGCTGCAGAGTTCAGGCTGCTGGCCACTTGCCCACTCTCTGCTGCCATTATCGTTTGTCTGGTGGCTCTCCATCCCGCCGGGCCCAGTCCAGTGGTGGAATCTCCATCATGCCAGGTAGCCAGGTGGTGGGAGAATGACGGGGCAGAAGCGCAGACTAGTTAGCCGTGTGTGTGTGTGTGTGCCACTGTCACCACCGGTGTGACTGTGTTAAGAGCCTGGTGGGGCAATCTGCTCCAGACATGGAAGGGAGGGAATAACAGGGAACACAGGGGTGAGAGGGGAGGGGATAACAGGGGTCACAGGGTTGGTAGGAGAGGGGAGAGGATAGTGGGGCACAGGGGTGGGAAGGGAGAGGATAGGATAACGGGGCACAGGGATGGAAAGGGAGAGGATAACAAAGGGGCACAGGGGTAATGGAGAGGGGTAATAGGGGGCACAGGGCATAAGGTGATATAGGGATCAGTATTTGATGGATTCAGACACAGCAAAGTTTCCTAATCAGCATTCACCCAGGAACAGAAAGCGGACATCAGATGAAAGGAACGCAGGGACCACACATCCGCAGCAGCACTGAAGTCAGGTGGAACTCACAAACATGCAGCCAGGAGGAACACACAGGCTGGAAGCCAAGTATAATGCACAGGCCAGAAGCCGGGTGGAACTCACAGGCCGAAAGTGAGAGGGGCTCAGCCTGTGCCTTCTCAAAGTCGGGTGTAAGTCACCTCTCAAATCTAGCTTCCCTCCAGTTTCAGCCCTGCTTATATACATTATGCCACACAACCATAGTGCCCCATGCACATTATTCCAAACAGCCGTAGTGTCAATTATGCATTATAACCACACAGTAGTAGTGCCCCTTACACATTATACCCACAGTAAACATGCCAACAGTAGGCAAGCACCTTACACATAATGCCTAAACAGTAGTAGTGCCCCATCCAAATAATGTCCGCACAGTAGTAGTACCCCTTACACATTATGCCCACACAGTAGTAGTACTCCTTACACATTATGCCAACACAATAGTAGTACCCTTTGCACTTTATGACACACAGTAGTGCCTCTTACACATTATGCCAACAGTAGTAGTGCTCCTACTGGGTACATTGTCAGTATGGAGATACTGTACCTTACCCCTGGTGTGGTTCATTCAAGGGGCATCTGGAAAACTGGGTGCTTCCTGGTGATGTCACACTGACTGTTTGTCAACACTGAAGTTCTGCTGGTGGTATCAGCCGAGTGACATGCACTGGCTGCGGCTTTTCACTCTCCACTGCGTCCTCTATTCTCGCAAAACTTCAGGGGTGAATACCCAGATGTCCTTGTGCACTCCTTTAGCCGGAGAGGGAATTTTTGGTAATGACGTTTAGAGGTATGTTGGTGCAGTGACGTAAGTTCATCCTAGTTGCCCGGAGGATTCAGATTTTTTTTTGTATGTATACACACATTTCATTGTCATTTATTTTAAATCACACATTTCTTAGCAGTCATACCCAGGGTTAGAACCCATGGCCCGTTAAACTGAAGGCAGACACCTTACTGATAGAGCTACCTTCTCCTACATAGCGAGCCTTCAGAGTCTAACTATATGAAGCTACTAGTTTTAATTGTCACTTCAAAACCATTGTAGCTAGGCATAGCTATGTAGTGTGCAGCCACACACTACATAGATCTGCTCAGTCACTCACAATGCTGATTATTTCTCTGACAGTTATTTTGCAAGTGTCATACTCAGGATTAGAACCCACAACCTATTACACTGGAAATAGGCACCTAAGTTACTGATAGAGCTATCTATAATAAAGAGGTTGTGATTTCTAAGGTGCAGGGACTAGTGGGGGAGTCGGCCATGTAAGAGATTAGCGGAAGCTGTCAATTATCTTAATTGAATGGTGTCATAGAACGGGAGGAAAGGTGCCCCCCCTACAGAGCAGGAGCCCGGCGGCAGCTGACTCCATTGTCTCCCACAGTTACACCTCTGTGTTGCTGCTATGGGATACTACTCCCTGGCCACAGGTGGCACAGCTGGGCAGCTTCACCCCCTCGGCCTGCTCCTCTGGCGAGTCTCATACTGGCCAATTGGTAGATATGCCTCTGCCAGCAGCTATAACCACTGTGGCCTATGGGCAGCATTTCACAAAACTTACCGGGACCCTCCCAGTCAATGGCTGTAGCACATTAGTAGTCAGTAGACTGTGCAAGAGCAGAACCTCTATAAAGAAGTGAAATAATCACATTTGCAATCATTTAACTATTTACACATTGCAGGGATGGGCTCGTATTTGCAGGATATCTCAAGCCCTGCCAATGAGAATTATTTGGTCATATTTCAAAATCACTGTGGTCTCCAATCCAATCATTGGTAGTTTATCTAATTTCTTAAAGAGACTTTGGTTTCAGCTTGGATTCCTATCTTACTCTCTAATAGTTAATTGCTGGAATGCATGAGTCATATACTTCTATGCATGCACTTTAACAGTACATATAACGTCAGTTAAAATAAGAAATATGGATTTTTTTTTTGTACTGCATTAAATATTTCTAAATATTTGTTGCTCTTCAGCAAAAGTCAGGTTTGGCCATTGCTATTGTGGCTGCGCAGAGTACAGAAGGTTATACTTTAGGTGATGGGTAAATTGGTGCAGGGGACTAGTGATGATGTACAGTAATGTCCGTTCCCACCCAGGTAGAATATGCCGCATTATGAGTTTTATATAAAACCAGTTTAGAGTGCCTAGATTTACAGTGTCCCTGTGTTGCTTTATGACTCTCTGTGCTTTTCTAGCTTATGATTGACTAAATTGACAGCTAATAATAACAATGCAATGTGTAATTTAGCAAAGTGCATATTTCGGTAACCATGGTGTTTCTGCCGTGCACATATCCACTATTCAGCTTTGGAAAGGCTGCTCAGAATTGTGATTCTGCTAATCATACTGATGCAGAAGCTAAAGTACAGTATCACTTCTGATGCACTGCATAGAATAGAAAAGCATACTGGGAGTAGAATGGGAGATTTGGTTATTATTGGTGATTAGTAACTTCATTTACTGTAGCATTGATCAAATCACAGATTTTTTTCTGTTTATGACATTACCTACACCAATTGTAATGGTGAGCCAGCATTTTAAAACCCTGATGCTGAATATTCATCTCATTCATCAGTTTCTTCTGGAATTTTGCATAGTTCCAGAATAAATGTGTCCGTATGTGTTCTGAGAAGAATTCCCCACACAGAGCTTACTGGGCCATGTACTGACTCCACACATTGTGGACCGGTAACCATCAGTATCAGCAGTATATAAATTACTGAGCTCTAACTCAAGTATGGAAGAAGCTGGTTCTGGTATAAAGTTCTCTTTAAACCTTTGTGGATTTATAGAAAATGAACTGATAATACAATACAATTAATTTAATATTCATTTAAATTTCCTGGTTGACTAGTATACAGAATTCAACAAGAGTCTGCTCCCATAGGGACTGCTTGGAACCTTCCCCCCCCCCCCCACCTGCTACCTTCATGGTACACACAATTATTTTCCTGATTATCCGGTCTATAGGCCCACACTAAAAAGGTCTACAGTCAATAGGTCATTATGTCGAAAGGCTCAAAAAGTTGAAATGTATAAGGTAGACAGTTCAACAGGTTGACAGGTTCAAAAGGTCAACAAGGTCAAAGGTAAACATGACAATGGTTGACACACATACTGTGTGGATGACTCTAGATTATTTTTTCATACTTTACCAGCCACGTGGAGTGTGATTGGGAACAGTGACCTCTGCCAAGCGCAGCAAGGAGACTTGCCTGAAGCATGGCAAGTGAAGCCAGCCATGCAAGGGGAGACGGTACACTAATGAGGCTTGTTTGTGGCAGAAAAGTGACAAAACACGAAAAAAAGCCTACTTTTTTTGTGTCGACCATCTCCATGTCAACATTTGACACTGTCGACATTTTCTAGTATCAACATATCCCATGTTGACCTTTTGACCCTGTCGACCTAATGCATAAGAACCATTAGTGTAGATCTAATAATTTATACTGATCATTCTATGTTAGTGAATATATACTGCTGCTAAGATACATTGCACTTTCCACCTAAATAGTCCATTCTACATACATAATTTCTCTAACGTCCTAGTGGATGCTGGGGACTCCATTAGGACCATGGGGATAGACGGGCTCCGCAGGAGACATGGGCACTTTAAGAAACAATTTAGATTCTGGTGTGCTCTGGCTCCTCCCTCTATGTCCCTCCTCCAGACCTCAGTTTGAATCTGTGCCCGGACGAGCTGGGTGCTGTTTAGTGAGCTCTCCGGAGCTTGCTATAAGAAAGTATTTTGTTAGGTTTTTTTTATTTTCAGGGAGCTCTGCTGGCAACAGACTCCCTGCATCGTGGGACTGAGGGGAGAGAAGCAGCCCTACTCTCTGCAGATAGGTCCTGCTTCTTAGGCTACTGGACACCATTAGCTCCAGAGGGATCGTACACAGGATCTCACCCTCGTCGTCCGATCCCGGAGCCGCGCCGCCGTCCCCCTCGCAGAGCCGGAAGACAGAAGCCGGGTGAAAGAAGCTAGAAGACTTCGAAATTGGCGGCAGAAGACTCCAGTCTTCACTGAGGTAGCGCACAGCACTGCAGCTGTGCGCCATTGCTCCCACACTACACCCACATACTCCGGTCACTGTAAGGGTGCAGGTCGCAGGGGGGGGGGGGGGCGCCCTGGGCAGCAATTAGAGACCTCTTTGGCAAAAGTTTGCATATATACAGTTGGGCACTGTATATATGTATGAGCCCCCGCCAAAATTGTACATGAAAGCGGGACAGAAGCCCGCCGTCGAGGGGGCAGGGCTTCTTCCTCAGCACTCACCAGCGCCATGTTTTTTTCTCCACAGCACCGCTGAGAGGAAGCTCCCCAGCCTCTCCCCTGCAGTTACATGGTAGAAGAGGGTAAAAAGAGAGGGGGGGGGCACATAATTAGGTGCAAAAATCAATATATACAGCAGCTACTGGGTTAACATTAAGTTACTGTATTATTCCTGGGTTAATAGCGCTGGGGTGTGTGCTGGCATACTCTCTCTCTGTCTCTCCAAAGGGCCTTATGGGGGAATTGTCTTCAGATGAGCATTCCCTGAGTGTGTGGTGTGTCGGTACGTGTGTGTCGACATGTCTGAGGTAAAAGGCTCCCCTAAGGAGGAGATGGAGCAAATATGTGTGTGAGAGGGTGTCTCCGTCGACAACGCCGACACCTGTTTGGATATGTGTAATTAAGTGCTAAGGTGAATTTATTGCACAAAAGATTAGAGAACAGACAGAAAATCTACCCATGTCTGTCCCTATGTCGCAGAGACCTTCAGAGTCTTTCAATGATCACTATCCAAAATAATAGACACTGATATCGACACGGAGTCTGACTCCAGTGTCGACTACGATAATGCAAAGTTACAGCCAAAATGGCAGAAAAGTATTCAATATATGATTATTGTAATAAAAGATGATTTGCATATCACTGATGACTCATCTGTCCCTGACACAAGGGTACACATGTTTAAGGGGAAGAAAGCTGAGGTAAATTTCCCTCCTCTCATGATGAAAGAGAGCGGGAATCTCCAGACAAGAGACTGCAGTTTCCCCACAAAGAATTCTCAGGGAGTATCCTTTCCCCACTAGGGCCAGGATACGATGGGAATCTTCCCCTAGGGTGTCACGTTTGCCCAAAAGGTAGCCCTGACGTAACAGCTATTCTCAGGGATCCTGCAGATAGTGTGCACATTCTGGTACACTACTCAGACCGGCGATTGTGTCGGCATGGGTTTATAGCGCTGTGGCAGCGTGGACAGATACCTTATCAGCAGAGATTGAGACCCTAGTATGTATATATATATATATATATATATATAAATATATGTATATATAGAGATATATATATTAAAGATGCTGTCTTAAGAGATATATATATATAAAACATGCCCAAAGAGACATGAGTCTACTGGGTCCTAGAGTCAAAGCTATGTCGATTTCTGCTTGACGTGTCCTGTAGAATATGCAATGGACAGATGATGCCGACTTAAGAGGCATATGGAAGGCTGAGGATTGTGTGGAGAAGGGTTCTCGGACCTGGTCTCCACAGCTATAGCTGGTACTTCTGATATTTTGCCTTATATTCCTGCACAGCCTAGGAAAGCATGACATTATCAAATGCAGCCTTTCGAACAAAGAAACAAGAAAGTCCGAGTTGCGTCCTTTCTTGCCAGAGGCTGGGGCAGAGGAAAGAAGCTGCACAACACAGCTAGTTCCCAGGAACAGAAGTACTCCCCGGCCTCTACAAAATCCACCACATGTCGCTGGGGATCCACAGGCGGAGCTAGGCCTGGTGGGGGCACGCCTTCGTAAGTTCAGCCACAAGTGGGTTCACTCCCTGTTAGATCCCTGGGCAATAGATATTGTGTCTCAGGGATACAAGCTGGACTTTGAGGAGATGCCCCCTCACCGACGGCCCTGCCGGCTTCCCCCCACGAGAGGGAAACAGTGTTAACTGCAATTCACAAATTGTATCTTCAACAGGTGGTGGTCAAGGTTCCCCTCCTTCAACAAGGAGGGGGTTATTATTCGACTATGTTGTAGCCCCGAAACAAGACGGTTCGGTCAGACCCATATTGAATTTAAAATCCCTGAACATATACCTGAAAAGGTTCAAGTTCAAGATGGAATTGCTAAGAGCGGTCATTGCAAGCCTGAAAGGGGGAGATTTTATGGTGACTCTGGACATAAAGGATGCATACCTTCATGTCCCCATTTATCCACCTCATCAGGCATACCTCAGAATTGCGGTACGGGATTGTCTTTACCAATTTCAGACGTTGCCGTTTGGTCTCTCCACGGCCCCGAGAATATTCACCAAGGTAATGGCGGAACTGATGGTGCTCCTGCAGAAGCAAAGTGTCACTATTATCACGTACTTGGACGATCTCCTCATAAAAGCGAGATTAAGAGAGCAGTTGCTGAACAGCGTATCACTTTCTCTGGAAGTGTAACTGCAACACGGCTGGATTCTATATATTCCAAAGTCGCAGTTGGTTCCTACAGCTCATCTGCCTCTCCTAGGCATGATCCTAGACACAGACCAGAAAAGGGTTTATCTCCCGATAGAGAGAGCTCAGGAGCTCATGACACTGGTCAGGAATCTATTAAAACCAAAACAGGTGTCAGTGCATCACTGCACTCGACTCCTGGGAAGGATGGTGGCATCATACGAGGCCATTCCCTTCGGCAGGTTCCATGCGAGGACCTTCCAATGGGACTTACTGGACAAGTGGTCCGGATCACATCTTCAGATGCATCGGTTAATAATAATCACCCTATCCCCCAGGGCCAGGGTGTCTCTCCTGTGGTGGCTGCAGAGTGCTCACCTTCTCGAAGGTCGCAGATTCGGCATTCAGGACTGGGTCCTGGTGACCATGGATGCAAGCCTCCGAGGGTGGGGGGCAGTCACACAGGGAAGAAATTTCCAAGGGCTGTGGTCAAGTCAGGAGACTTGCCTTCACATCAACATCCTGGAACTAAGGGCCATATACAACGCCCTACGTCAAGCGGAGTCCCTGCTTCGCGACCAACCGGTTCTGATTCAGTCAGACAACATCACTGCAGTGGCTCATGTAAACCGCCAAGGCGGCACAAGGAGCAGGCTGGCGGTGGTAGAAGCCACCAGAATTCTTCGCTGGGCAGAGAATCACGTAAGCGCACTGTCAGCAGTGTTCATTCCGGGAGTGGACAACTGGGAAGCAGACTTCCTCAGCAGGCACGACCTCCACCTGGGAGAGTGGGGACTTCATCAAGAAGTCTTCACGCAGATTGCAAGTCGGTGGGAACTGCCACAGGTGGACATGATGGCATCCCGCCTCAACAAATAGCTGCAGAGATATTGCGCCAGGACAAGAGACCCTCAGGCGATAGCTGTGGACGCACTGGTGACACCGTGGGTGTTCCAGTCGGTCTATGTATTTCCTCCTCTTCCTCTCATACCCAAGGTGCTGAGAATCATAAGAAAAAGAGGAGTGAGAACAATACTCATTGTTCCGGATTGGCCAAGAAGGACCTGGTATCCAGATCTGCAAGAAATGCTCACAGAGGACCCGTGGCCTCTGCCTCTAAGACAGGACTTGTGCAACAGGGGCCCTGTCTGTTCCAAGACTTACCGCGGCTGCGTTTGATGGCATGGCGGTTGAACGCCGGATCCTAGCAGAAAAAGGCATTCCGGATGAGGTCATTCCTACGCTGATAGAGGCTAGGAAGGATGTGACGGCTCAACATTATCACCGTATATGGCGAAAATATGTGGCTTGGTGTGAGGCCAGGAATGCCCCTACGGAGGAATTCCAGCTGGGCCGTTTCCTTCACTTCCTACAGTCGGGAGTGACTTTGGGCCTTAAATTGGGTTCCATTAAGGTTCAGATTTCGGCCTTATCCATTTTCTTTCAAAAAGAACTGGCTTCTCTGCCTGAAGTTCAGATGTTTGTAAAGGGAGTGCTGCATATTCAGCCCCCTTTTGTGCCTCTAGTGGCACCTTGGGATCTTAACGTGGTGTTGAGTTTCTTGAAATCACACTGGTTTGAACCACTCAAAACGGTGGAAGTAAAATATCTCACGTGGAAGGTGGTCATGCTATTAGCCTTGGCTTCGGCTAGGCGTGTGTCAGAATTGGCGGCTTTGTCACATAAAAGCCCTTATCTGGTTTTCCATGCGGATAGAGTAGAATTGCGGACCCGCCCACAATTTCTGCCGAAAGTGGTTTTATCCTTCCATATAAACCAACCTATTGTGGTGCCTGTGGCTACTACTGACTTGGAGGATTCCGAGTCACTGGATGTGGTCGGGGCTTTGAAGGTTTATGTAGCCAGAACGGCTAAGGTCAGGAAAACAGAATCTTTGTTTATCCTGTATGCTTCCAACAAGCTTGGGGCGTCTGCTTCAAAGCAAACTATTGCTCGCTGGATCTGTAACACGATTCAGCAGGCTCATTCTGCGGCTGGGTTGCCGCTGCCTAAATCAGTTAAGGCCCATTCCACAAGGAAGGTGGGCTCTTCTTGGGCGGCTGCCCGAGGGGTCTCGGCATTACAGCTTTGCCGAGCGGCTACTTGGTCAGGTTCAAACACCTTTGCAAAGTTCTACAAGTTTGATACCCTGGCTGAGGAGGACCTTGTGTTTGCTCATTCGGTGCTGCAGAGTCATCCGCACTCTCCCGCCCGTTTGGGAGCTTTGGTATAATCCCCATGGTCCTTACGGAGTCCCCAGCATCCACTAGGACGTTAGAGAAAATAAGATTTTACTTACCGGTAAATCTATTTCTCGTAGTCCGTAGTGGATGCTGGGCGCCCGTCCCAAGTGCGGACTTCTTCTGCAATGCTTGTATATAGTTATTGCTTAAATAAGGGTTATGTTATAGTTGCATCAGAGTTTATCTGATGCTCTGTGATTGTTCATACTGTTAACTGGGTAAAGTTATCACGAGTTATACGGTGTGATTGGTGTGGCTGGTATGAGTCTAACCCTGGATTCCCAAAATCCTTTCCTTGTACTGTCAGCTCTTCCGGGCACAGTTTCTCTAACTGAGGTCTGGAGGAGGGACATAGAGGGAGGAGCCAGAGCACACCAGAATCTAAATTCTTTCTTAAAGTGCCCATGTCTCCTGCAGAGCCCGTCTATCCCCATGGTCCTTACGGAGTCCCCAGCATCCACTACGGACTACGAGAAATAGATTTACCGGTAAGTAAAATCTTATTATTATGTTTATGCTCGGGACTGGGGTACTCAGTATTCTGCCAGTAAGTACTTTGTAATATGACAGAATAGTAAATGTGTATTCAAATTTTGCCTAATTTATTCTCTGATTGTATCCCACTCACATCAGCTTGCTGTCTTTAGGGTAATTACTGTGTGCAAGAAGAGCTATGAGTAAAAAGTGAGCATTATATTCACAAACAGACAATAATGTACTGTACCATTAATGTCATTTTAAATACACAGAATTAGACATTAGTGGTCATTCGGGAAAATAAGATGCAAATGTTATGCAAATTAAGACTTATCTTGTGCATACAGTACTTTAGGCACTAAGTGTCATTAAGCAGGATAGAAGAGCAATGGAAATAAGGTTGAGGAGGAAAGAAGTGGGCTGAAAAGCAGCAGACATCAGTTGATCGTATACAATATGTAAATTTTATTGTATAATTGTACGCAATTGTTTTATTGAGAAGTAAATTCTGCTTACACTAATAATAAAATACATACAGGCCGATGTATTAAGCCTTGGATTGTGATAAAGTGGAGAGAGTTAAAATGCTGTCATGTTTCAAACACAGTCACTACACAACAGTTGGGTGCTGACTGGCTGGTACTTTATATCTCTCCAATGTATCATTTCCAAGGCTTAGTACATCCGCTCCTTAATCTGGGTGGTTCATATTTGCATACTGTACGTTTATCCAATACGGGTATCGTACTTGTCTTAGAGATAGGTATGAAAGGTCAGTTAAAAAAGCAAATGTGAAAAGACAGTATGTTATGCTGCTGGTCGGGCTCCCGGCGGCCAGCATACCGGCGCCGGAATCCCGACCACTGGCATACCGACAGCTGGGCAAGCGCAAATGAGCCCCTTGCGGGCTCGCTGCACTGGCCACGCTGTGGGCAGGGGGGTCTTGGACCCCCAAGAAGGAGAAAAGCTGTCGGTATGCCGGCAGTCGGGATGCCGGCAGTCGGGATTCCGGCGCCGGTATGCTGGTCGTCGGGAGCCCGGCCGCCGGTAAACTGAAGACCACCCAAAAGACATAGTGCATATGCTCATTTTCTATTCTATGACATTTTGTGCAAATGTGTTGAGTAAGGGCCCAGAGATGACACTCTGGCCTTCCTGGCCACTTGCTGTCCCCTCAAAAGAGCAGAATGGGAATCTCATCTGAGCATACAAAATCCACTGCATATTCCCACTGCACATGTGTTGGTTCACTATGCTCTTTTGAGAGTGCGCCTAATTCAGACCTGATCGCAGCAGCAACATTTTTCTCTAATGAGCAAAACCATATGCACTGCGGGGGGGACAGATGTAACATGTGCAGAGAGAGTTAGATTTGGGTGGGGTGAGTTCAAACAAAAATTTAAATTGCAGTGTAAAAATAAAACAGACAATATTTACTCTGCACAGAAACAAAATAACCCACCCAAATCTAACTCTCTCTGCACATGTTATATCTGCTCCACCTGCAGTGCACATGGTTTTACCCATTACAGAAAGATTTTACTGCTGTGATTAGGTCTGAATTAGGCCCAGTGGGCGGATGCAGGAGGTTGTGAGCAGGTATGGCTAGGGCTCCTTAACAGCTGCACACGCTATAATTGCAAAATGGATGGAAATAAAGGGCTTGATTCAGAACTGATCGCTGCTGTGCGTTTTAGCACAGCGGGCGATTATCAAATTACTGCATATGCACTGCAATGCGCAGGCGCATTGCCAAACAGCAACAGGATGGTGAGAAAATTTTGATCGCATGGGCGTTCGCAAAGTAATAGACAAAGGCCCTCATTCCGAGTTGTTCGCTCGCTAGCTGCTTTTAGCAGCCGTGCAAACACTAAGCCGCCGCCCTCTGGGAGTGTATCTTAGCAGAAGTGCGAACGAAAGGGTCGCACATCGGCTACAAAATAATTTTGTGCAGCTTCAGAGTAGCTCCAGACCTACTCCTAGCTTGCGATCACTGCAGACTATCTAGTTCCTTTTGACGTCACGAACACGCCCTGCGTTCAGCTAGCCACGCCTACGTTTCACCAGTCATGCCTGCGTTTTTATCTGGCATGCCTGCGTTTTTTCACTCACTCCCTGAAAACTGTCAGTTGACACCCAGAAACACCCACTTCCTGTCAATCACTCTGCGGTCAGCAGTGCAACTGAAAAGCTTCACTAGACCTTGTGTGAAACTACAACGTTAGTTGTAAGAGTACGACGCGAGTGCGCATTGCGCCACATACGCATGCGCAGAACTGCCGTTTTTTTGCCTGATCGCTGCACTGTGAACGAAAGCAGCTAGCAATCAACTTGGAATGACCACCAAAAAGAGGACGTTAGGGGGTGGTAACTGACCATGTTCTGGGACTGTCTGGAAAAACGCAGACGTTCCCAAGCGTTTTCAGGGAGGGTGTGTGACGTCAGCTCCGACCCCGATCAGCCTGATTTCTTCACACTGGAGGAGTAAGTCCTGGGCTACGCACATAGATAGTTACAGAAATGATAAACTTTATATGATATTAGCATTAAGGTACACTTGTCTATCCCTTATCATCTCTTATATTGGCTACTGACTGGCACCTACTCTGTGATTTCCCCTTCAACTGATTTTTTCATCTACATTCTCTCCTCAGCATTGAGCTAGACTAAGCTTTCTTTCACATCACTCTGTCTGCCAATCCCTCTATCCACCCTTTCACAAACAGGATCCCATAACTATACAACTTTTACCCTCTTGTTTCCCTCCTACATCTCTCATTACAACCTCTTACTCCCATCTCCAAGACATATCCTGTGCAGACCTAAACCTATGGAATGTTATCCCTTTTATCAGACCCTCAGTGATTTCAAACTCTTTCTCAAGACTCACCTATTCACTTTAGCCTACCATACCTTTGCCTGATCGATTCTTCCCACCTCATTAATTAACCATTGTATCTTTCCAATACCCACTCTACACAACACTGTAGAGCTTTCAGCTACATGCTAATAATGAAGTTTTTGATGGAGATCATACCATAACAATTGGTAAAATAATGACTATTCGATCACACGAGGTCTGACAATTAACTTTGCAAACTTATCACGGTAAAAGTGCTACACATTGTACTTCATTGCTGAATATAAGTGGTCGCCTTCAAAGTACTTGCCTTGGGAAGCTATGCACCAATGACAGCACCTAGTCCACCCTTAAAAACTATTTTGGAACTGGTTTTGTGGATTAGCCTTCAAAGCTACTGTCGTATTGCCCCTGATGTCATCATGTCATCAAAAGGCCTTCCTTTCAATATTTCTGGAACAGTGAAAAGTCATTGGGGGCTAGATGTTGTGAATAGAGAGTGTGTTTCAACACAGTTATTTGTTTACTATAAACTCTGTCACAGACAGTACCGTGTGAGCAGGTGCATTGCAGGTGATGCAGGATCCATGAGTTGTTCGGAATAAGTTTGGGTCATTTCCGTCTAACTTTTTCTTGCAGCCTTCTCAGTACTTCCAAATTGTAAATTTAATGGACTGTTTGTCCAGTTACTGCAAACTCATAATGATCAATCCCTCTAATATAAGAAAAAAAAAATTACGAACAGTGTTTTAACTCTTGATTTGGACTGATGGGACTTTTTTGGTCATAGTGCACTTTGCCGCTTTGTTTCAGGGTCATAATGGAAGATCCATGTTTCACCTGTGATGATATGGCCCATAAGGTCATCTTGCCTCTTCCAAAGGTCTTACCAAATATTGGCCCTCATTCCGAGTTGTTCGCTCGCTAGCTGCTTTTAGCAGCATTGCACACACTAAGCCGCCGCCCTCTGGGAGTGTATCTTAAATTAGCAGAATTGCGAAAGAAAGATTAGCAGAATTGCAAATAGAAAATTCTTAGCAGTTTCTGAGTAGCTCCAGACTTACTCAGCCATTGCGATCAGTTCAGTCAGTTTCGTTCCTGGTTTGACGTCACAAACACACCCAGCGTTCGCCCAGACACTCCCCCGTTTCTTCAGACACTCCCGCGTTTTTCCCAGAAACGCCAGCGTTTTTCGCACACGCCCAGAAAACGGCCAGTTTCCGCCCAGAAACACCCACTTCCTGTCAATCACACTACGATCACCA